>NC_091952.1:244058420-244098420 GCF_031021105.1 Erythrolamprus reginae
TATCAAAACAACTTACCTTATGTGTGGCCGGAACCTGGAAATAACATTTAACACAGCACACTATTTAAATAAAATGGTTCCATTGAGATCTGCATACATGGGACTGATTTGGGTAGATTGCAGGAGTGACACCGAAATATAATTTCATCATATTTTAAATTAATTGTCTTTCATTCAATTTCATTTTAGACTCTATTTTATTCCAACTTCATTTTAAATTGTATTTTATCAAATTCCATTTTAAATTGTTTTTATCAAATTTTAGTATTTGTTTCTGGAACTTTGCACTTTGATATGCATATCAATAAATAATTAATATAAATTCATACCATATATATATATATGACGAGGCCAAAATAAGGCCAAAATAGATCTATCCTAGTCTCCCTTAATTTTCAAATTCAGCAAAAAAAACCAAACATGTGACACATAAAGATAGAATTGTCGGCTATCAATAAAATTAAGTGCCTTGAAAATGGCCCTGGGTTGGGCCGAGAGACAAAACAGGAGCTGTGATGTTCCTTCAATACACCAGGGTGAATGGACACAAAAATATGTAACCCTTCCCTGGTGCAGAGCTGAAGGGATCGGATACTGTAGCCTAGAGGTTAATTCTCTGCCTTACAAGGCAAAGGTTGCAGGTCCAAGTCCCAGTGAGGGTATGGCTAGCTGATGAGGCCAAAATAAGGCCGAAATAGTTCTATCCTAGTCTCCCTTAATTTTCAAATTCAGGAAAAAAACATGTGACATATATGTATGTATGTATGTATGTATATGTATGTATGTATATGTATGTGTATATTCCCAGATCGAATCCCAGTAAAAGAATGGGTGTGGCCAGCTGATGAGGCCTAATAAGGCCGAAATAGATCTATCCTGGTCTCCTTAATTTTAAATTCCAGCTATAAACATTTAACATATATATATATATATATATATATATATATATGTCACATGTTTTTTTCCTGAATTTGAAAATATATATATAATGTGGGGTCCTTGGTGCTATCTGAGCTTGGTTATTTTCATGTAGATGTTTCATTACCAAACTAGGTAGTAACATCATCAAGAAAATAACCTAACTCATAGAGCACCCTGGATTCTACTGTACCATGTTTGTATGAAGTCCAAAACAGTTTTCTCCAAATCATCTTGACTGATATGGCCTGGAGGTGGAACTCTCACCTTACAATCAGGAGGTTGTGAGTTCGAGGTAGAAGCAGATGTAGGGTCTCCTGATTAGGCAGGGGGTTGGACTAGATGACCTACAAGGTCCCTCCCAACTCTGTTAATCTATTAACCTTCTATTAATAGTTGTCTGGTATCTTGGTTGGGGTACTGTGGTTGTCTTTAATATTTCAGTGCTTGACAGTTGGTGTGGTTTTCTGTTTACCTCTTGCTCAGACAACTGAGACAAACTAAGTCGCCCAAGCAATCCAGTTTTAGATATGACATTTCATTTGCAAGGAATGAAGATTTGAATTTGAAATTTTATGTTTAAAAGTAGCAAGTCCAAATTGATCTGTTTCTGTCAATTCTGGTTTCAAATACTCTGTGAAAGCGTAGTTGAAGATGGAACTTTGGAAATTAGCAGCTCTTATCTACTTATGACTTTTGATGTGCTTTAATCTTTGTTGGAGCAACCTCTTTGTTTCCCTGGAGCTCTCCTAGGTGCTGCAAGGTCTGCTAATTAGAACAATCTTCTCTTTGTTATTTATATCTTCCTGTTATCTGATTTCTACTTCTTCATTCCTGCCACTCCTGGAATGCTTGCTTCAAAGGCTCTTTCTGTACTAACAAAGGTTGGACTGTACTTCACTGCAGATCACAAAGCCATCAATTTAGAATAGAACACTTTACAGAACGCGTAATTCTTTATTGGCCAAGTGTGATTGGACACACAAGGAATTTGTCTTAGCTGCATAAGCTCTCAGTGTACATAAAAGCAACAAGGGACAAATCATTATACAAATACATTCATCCTAAATCATAAGATGCAACACTTAGTGGAAGTCATTGGATGCTAAATAAGCTATCGACATAAATCATTCTAAGAAACTAAATATAACAGTATAATCATAAAGATACAAGCCACAAAGTTATAGTAAAAAGTAGAAAAGGAGATAGGTAATAGGAAAGATGAGAATAGTAATACAGCCTTACTAAATAGTTTAATAATAATAATAATAATAATAATAATAATAATAATAATAATAATTTAGATTTGTATGCCGCCCCTCTCGAAGGACTCAGAGTGGCTCACAACAACAATACACAATGTACAAATCTAATGTTAAAAACAAGTTTAAAACCCTTATTATAAAAAACAATCACACAACCTAACAAACCATACATAAAAAACCAGTGGTGGACACAATTTGGGACACAAATTAAAAGAATAATGGACCAAGACATATTGACAAAGATAATAACTAAACCAGAATTATTCTTTTTGGGCATTTTTAGACAGAAACTAAGTAAAGAAGACAGATACCTTATTATTCAAATAATAACGGCCGCTAGATTAACATACGCACAGCACTGGAAAAAAGAAGACATTCCGACAAATTTAACCGTCATTAGCAACATTATGGAATGCGCCGAACTATCAAAAATAACAATGGAAATTCAAAACAAAAATGATTCAGAGTTCTACAAGGCCTGGGAGAAATGGTTCAGATGGTTATCTAACTTTAAAGACATAAAACAAAAACTAATTAAAATCTCCTAATATAAATCAAAATAAAGATATACACAATAGAAATTTGGACCAAAATCAATACAATCCCTGTCTGAGTTCAATCCACTTGATAACTATTAGGAACTTACTAATATCACAACCTACAATTATTTCTCACCAACAAAAATAACAAACATAATCAAACTAAGCCGTCACAATCTCCTCTTTCTTTCTTTGTTTCTTTGTTTCTTTCTTCTTCTTTTCTTTCCTCCCTCTTTCCTTCTCTATCCCACCCCCAATCACCTTTTCTTTCCACGTTATTCTTGGACTATTAAATGCTATAGCTATAAGATTATCCAAATAAGAATATTGCATACAAAATATTTACATATAGACAAATATCTGGAATGTATGTACAATAATACATATAAGCCACTGTATAAAAATACTGTTTACCCCCTCCCCCTCCCCCCTCTCTTTTTTGTATTCACATCCCCCTTTTCCCTGTTTTCTTTTTTTTATAACCTAATAAAGTATATTTTTTAAAAAAAACAAAAAAAAACAAAAAACCATAGTAGCTAAAGGGGTAGTTAAGGGGTTTGTCAGTGTTGTGGGAATTATTTGTCTAGTAGAGTGATGGCATGGGGTGGGGTGGGATAATATTCTTGAGTCTAGTTCCACTGTGCAATGCTCCATAGTGTTATTTTGATGATAGATGTTGAAACAATTTTTACAATTGTGGTAGTACAATAAACATGACATGCAAACATGGCTAAAAAGGAATTAAGGAAAGCTGAAGAAAAGTTCCATATCTTTTAAAAAGGCTGCCCTATCAATGTTAGCCATGAATCTGAAAGACATGCGTGTTTATTCAATACTTGTTTGTGTTTTTACATTTCCCTGAAATGATTAATTATCTCTTTGGGTTGCTACACAAAACAGTGTCCTTACAAACTGGAATCCGGGTAGTATAGTTTTCGTCATGCTTACACCCAAATGTATCAGACTGGAGACAATATTCTGAGGAAAAGATATGCCAAACAATTCATTAACCCAGGTTGCAGTATCATCGTGTAATTGCCAAATTAACTGGCTTATGGCTATGCATGTCGAAGCAAGACAGTTACTGTTTAAATCTCTGAAATTTGGAATTAACACTGAATTACCGTTCCAAGAGTTGGGTATAATAAAGTTTCTGTGGGGCTTTCATAGATACCAGTATCAGGGTTGGGTAAATCATTATAGTGAATCACCAACAGAACAGAATTGTGCCAAAATAACTATGGATCCCTTAAGAAGTAAGTGGATTTTAGATATGGACAGCAATCAACCTTACTGACTTTTGGGAAACTGTGGAGATCAGACTCTTTCTCCAGGCACAAGGATGTTGAAAAGCTCAGCCACGGGTGTGGTTTCCTTTGATATGTTGATCGTGTAAAATTTAAGGGCCTTGACTCAGTTTCTTTTGAAATGAATTTGCCTAGTATTGGCATTTTAAAAATTCTATCTGCAGCCTCTAATTCCATGATGGAGCATATTTATTAAATCAATTAATTAATCTGGGCATGTCCAGTCATTACCGGACTCCATAGTGTCATCCCCAACCCCCCAACACTTTACCCTTAGATTATCCATGGTTGACCTATCCAGATTCCTAAGAGGTCAGTAAGGGGTGAGTACAAGTGCACTAGAGTGCCTTCCGTCCCCTGCCCTATTGCTCTCCTATATCTCCTATTCCTTTCTTCTATTCCTATATCTCTTCTTCTATTCTTTCATTGATATGTTCTATTACTATACCTTCTTTTCTATTCTTTCTTAGATATATTTTACTATGAGTCTCTCCTCTATAACCTTCATCATGTATTTTACTATGTTTATATAGATATATACCCACTAAAACCCTCATTGTGTATTGGACAAAATAAATAAATAATTAAAATAAAGTAAAGGGAAGGGAAGAGTAGGACCAGGAGAGACATGGTAGCAATGTTCCAATATTTGAAGAGCTGCCACAGAGAGGAGGGGGTCAGGCTATTTTCCAAATCACCTGAAAGCCAGATAAGGAATAATGGTTGGAAACTGACCAAGGAGAGATTCAAGCTGGAAGTAAGGAGAAATTTTCTGACAGTGAGAATGATCAACCAGTGGAACAACAAGCCTTCAGAAATTGTGGGACCGTCATCGCTGGTGGCTTTCAAAAAGTGACTGGATTGCCATCTGTCAGAAATGGTGTAGGCCGTAGTGTCTCTTGCTCGGGTGAGGGGGTTGGACTAAAAAGGGGGTGAAATTCAGCGGGTTTTGAATTTTGAGAAAAGTTTGCTTTTCTCAAAAGTTTGAGTAGTTCGGCGAACCGTCAAATACCACTTCTGGTGCCAGGTGGAGTGGGAATGGAGATTGTAGAATAGAATAGAATAGAATAGAATAGAATAGGATGGGATGGGATGGGACGGGACAGAATTGAATGGAATGGAATGGAATGAATAAAATAATAATAATTTATTAGATTTGTATGCCACTCCTCTCTGAAGACTCACCCGATTCATATCTAGAAAAGTTTGTAAGAAGAGGCGTTTGTAGGTAGAGGTACCACTGTAATTTTGATATAATCACGCCATTCTTTGATTTAGATTTTCCTGGTAATATTAGTCAAACACTATTTCTTCAATCCAAGCACCATCCTCTAAAGCAGTGGTTTTCAACCTGGGGGTCACCTAAGACCATGGGAAAAGGCAAATTTCCCATGGTGTTAAGAACCAAAGCTTCTATTCTGGCACCTTGGAACATATTTTTATAATCCGACCAATCAGGCGTTTATAGTGACTTTGTTGCCAATCAACTTAAAGCTAAGTCACTTCGTTGGAAGAAGAAGGGGTGTGAAGTTTCTTCACAGCTGCTAGCTAAGTACTTAATGACTGTTTAAGGTTAATTGCACAGACTACCTGGTTGTTTTGGGACGAGTGCTCTTTGCAATACAAAAAGAGTGCTTAGTTTATTTTGAATTTTGGGATAAAAAACATTGTTTTGAATTTTCAAACGTGTGTGTGTCTGAAATTTGTACACTTGAATTTTTGGGAGGCTCCTACCAGAGAGCCCGGCAGAACAGCTGGGTGAAGATAGAAGGATGCATTCAGCAACCACAGCTCTTAATGAAATGGAAAGAGGGAAAAAATACAGCAAGTAACTCAAAAGCACCACAATGTAATTTTTTTTTTTAAAGTTCTCAAGTACAGTTTCCTGTTACATCACAGATTAAACCTTAGAATAAACATCTCTCTTGGAAATGGTCGATCGTGACCATTCTAAGCCTCAAGATTTACTCCCTGGGAAACTGCCAAGAACATCTTACCATACATGAGTGCAGCAATGGGAGTGTTCAAAGAGTCCAGGCAAGAAAAGTTTGAATTCCACCCAAAGGAAGCTTCTGATTTTTAAATGACTGGGATTTGCAAAGTACTTTCCCTTTGGCTCTATAATACTTCTTAGCCCAAAGAAGTTGAGACTTGTCAGATCTCAACCCACAAAAGAAGTCAGGTGAGGGTGAGAACTGTTTTCTACTTGAGATGGACCTCAGCTGTGGAATGTTGGAGCTTTGTGGCAAGGTAGCTTACACTAGGTACATTCCATAGCCACATTAGGATATTGGCTTTTCATTTCCTTTTAACACCATGCGTGAAGTGATTCACAACTTACTGCATCAAAGTTGACTCCAACATCTGAGAAGTCCCTAGGCAGAATGGAATGATATATTTCCAGCGCCACAAATCATATCCATGTACAGAAACAAGAAGTGTGAGGTTCTGTATCATCAAAATGGGCTCCTAAGATCTTCCACCTAAGTTTGCCCTACATGGCATCGGGCCAGATTACCTCCAAGACCGCCTTCTGCCGCATGAATCCCAGCATCCGGTAAGGTCCCGCAGAGTTGGCCTTCTCAGGGTCTCATCAACCAGACAATGTCATTTGGCAGGGCCTAGGGGAAGAGCCTTCTCTGTGGGGACCCCAGCCCTCTGGAATCAGCTCCCCCCCGGAGATTTGAACTGCCCCCACCCTCCTCACCTTTTGTAAAAGTTTAAAGACCTATTTATGCCACCAGAATTGGGGCTATTAGATCCTAGCCTCCTGACTGTTGTGATTCAGCCTGAGGCTGCTCAGGGACCAGCTGTGTCTCTGCTGGCTCCATGCCCGGAGGAGGATGACAGCGCAGAGGAGGGGGCTGAACAGTCGGACGGGGCAGAGGAAAATCAGGAATGGGATGAAGGAGAACAGCATGAGAGCCCCGGGGGGGGGGGCTCTCCCCAGCCAGTAGCTTGGAGTCATTAGGTGATGACGCACAAGCTGTCATTGACATGAGACAGCGACATTCAGAGCAACGAAAGGAGAAGTTAAAGAGATATTTTCACCATTGAATTAGAAACAGCTGGGTTTGGGTGTGGTCCTCATCAGCATGGTTTAAAAGGCAGGCAAGGCCTTGAAGCCATGTGGAGTGTTATCAGCTTGGCGTGGCGTTATCCTGTCTTGTTTCTCGGCATCTCTGTTCCTGGCTTGTGGCCCAGCAGCTTTGGAAGACCCGTGGGAGGTATAGGTCTGCTATCTACAGCCTTGGCTTGGCAGCAAGAATTCTGTATTGCTGCATGGACTTTTGGCCTTCGTGAATATATCTGAAGATACAGCATTTTCCTGTTTGTAAGGACATTTTCTGTTACCTGTATTTTTCTTGAATTTTATAAAACTGCCTTTGCCTTTTACCAGTGTGCCTGGCTTCTCTTTTTGGGTTGGTATTGGCTTCTGGAGTGACCCAGACAGAACACTGACCAACTAGTGTTTTAGTATGTTTTGTTGAGTGAATGGTGATGAATGTTTTTAAACTATATTATAGCTTTTTAAAGTCTTTTCTAACCATATTAATTGAATTTTTAGATGTATTTGAGATAGATAGATAGATAGATAGATAGATAGATAGATAGATAGATAGATAGATAGATAGATAGATAGATGATAGATAGATAGATAGATAGATAGATAGATAGATAGATAGATAGATAGATAGATAGATAGATAGATAGATAGATAGTATTCAGAATTCAGAATAAATATGGAAGGGACCTTGGAGGTCTTCTAGTCCAACTTCCTGCTGGAGCAGGAGACCCTATACCTGTGATGGTGAACCTATGACACACATGCCACAGGTGGCACATGGAGCCATATGTGCTGGCACACGAGGTGTTGCCCTATGTCCGCTCCAGCCTGCATACGTGTGTTAGCCAGCTCTACATCGTGAGGTACTATATTCTCTTTAATTCCCCAATTGTATTGTCACCGTTAATGGCTTTTTGTTGTTGTTGTTAAATCACTATAAATAATCATTAGTTTAATTATTCTTATTAACTCCCTCAAATCTCTCAAGCTCGCAACCGTTTTTGAATTCTATAATTAAATAAATCACACAATATGCATAATAAGGAGCACAATACACATTATTAAAATCTAATAATTTCATTACATTAAAAACTGATTAATGTGAAAAACTCACACCATTTTTTTTTAAAGGGGGAGGTTTAGAAGAATAGAAAGAATGGTTTCCTCAGAAGGCAAAATATGAAGATGTGTCACACACATAAACAAAACCAGAATTTTCTTATATTTCCCATTGTTTTGGGGAAGAGGGGCGAAGTGTTCTCTATTTACAAGCGGTGTGCCACAAGGGTCTTTTCTGGGTCCTATTCTTTTTAATATATTTGTGAGTGACATAGGGGAAGGTTTGGTAGGGAAGGTCTGCCTATTTGCCGATGACTCTAAAGTGTGCAATAGGGTTGATATTCCTGGAGGCGTCTGTAATATGGCAAATGATTTAGCTTTACTAGATAAGTGGTCAAAGCAATGAAAACTACAGTTTTATGTTTCCAAATGTAAAATAATGCACTTGGGCAAAAGTATTGTATTAGCAGTTCTGTGCTAGCAAAAACTTCAGAAGAGAAGGATTATGGGGTAGTGATTTCTGACAGTCTCAAAATGGGTGAACAGTGCTTGGCTGCATAGCTAGAGGTATAACAAGTAGGAAGAGGGAGATTGTAATCCTGCTGTATAGAGCGTTGGCGAGACCACATTTGGAATACTGTGTGCAGTTCTGGAGACCTCACCTACAAAAAGATATGGATAAAATTGAACGGGCATAAAACTTATCAGGAAAGATTTGATGAACTCAAACTGCATAATCTGGAGGACAAAAGGGAAAGGGGGGACATGATCGAAACATTTAAATATGTTAAAGGGTTAAATAAGGTTCAGGAGAGAAGTGTTTTTAATAGGAAAGTGAACACAAGAACATGGGGGGGGGCACAATCTGAGGTTAGTTGGGGGAAAGATTAGAAGTAACATGAGAAAATATTATTTTACTGAAAGAGTAGTAGGTGCTTGGAACAAATTTCCAGCGGATGTGGTTGGTAAATCCACAGCAACTGAATTTAAACATGCCTGGGATAAACATATATCCATCCTAAGATAAAATACAAGAAATAGTATAAGGGCAGACTAGATGGACCATGAGATCTTTTTTCTGCTGCCAATCTTCTATATTTCTATGTTTCTATGTTTAAGATTCATATGGGGGAGGGGTGTTCTTTCCGGTTTGGACCAGTTCATCTGGATCGGTAGTCACCCACCGGTGATGTCACAATGACATCACTGACCCAGTTCAGTTGGTTCCAGTCCATGGGCACCACCATTTTTTTTTTAAAAAAGATTTTTTTTTAAAAAAAATATTTTCTCTCCTGAGCATGTGCAGAAGTCAAGTGCCTGCAGTTTTTGACTTTTGGAGGGGATGGAGATATTTCAGCATGGCGCATACACATGCGTGCCCACAAAGTGAACCAGAAGCGAGGCAAGTTAGAAGACAGACTATTTTCAGGACCATCTTTTGCAGCATAGTTCGCAGCAATTGATAAGAGCCAGCAGGGTTGGCTTTCTCTGGGACCTGTCGGCTAAGCAGTGTTGGTTGGCGGGGCCACAGGGGAGGGCCTTCTCTGTGGTGGCACCAACTTTCTGGAACCAACTACCTCCTGATATCCTTACTGCCCCCACCCTACTGGCTTTCCGGAAAGCCTTGAAGATCTGGCTTTTGCCATGGTCATGATCAATCGACACACCTCTACATCTGGCCACAATAAGATTGTATGATTGCATTAAATTGGGTTTTAAACTGTTTTATATTGTTTTTAAATTGTTGTAAGCCGCCCTGAGTCCTTCGGGAGTTGAGCAGCATACAAATTTAATAAATAAATAAAAAGACAATAAACCCATCCCTGACTTATATTACAGTCTGATGGTGGACTTGAAGGAGAATTTTAGAGGTTGCAAAAATTTGGATGGTTTGGGAGCCACATCAGAACTGGGGAGAGTCCATATTTCCTACAACTGTTTTAAAATAGGTCCGTAGGTGGCATCTTGTGGTCATGCCACCCTCCTCAGTCCATCCTTGCTGGAAAACAGCAGCTGATCCAAGTTCTGTATAATTATCAATCATCACAGTACTGAGTGAACCTTTTACAATCAATAGCCTTGTTTACGAATAAAGCGTTTCAGCTTGGGGTACATATTTCTTTGCAATAGGACAAAGCCCCTCCTCCTTCCAGCTTTTTCATTTTGCATAAATTCAGCCAGTGGGATAGAATCTATATATAAAAGCTAAAATTATGGTTTGGAAATCAGCGGTGCCAACATATTTTCATAGAACGAGGAACAACTTGGAATCACTTCTAAGCCAGGAACATTTGTGGACAAATTTCTGACACACTCCTGGGCCAGATTTGAATATTATATGTTCTCTGATTTGTTAAGCATGGGATAACCATTGCTGAATGCTTTTTTGTTGTCGATTGGACTCCAGGCAGTACAATGTGGACGTACAATATTTATGGAACCGAAGGGTTCTTCCCCCCGCCTTCCTTTTTTGCTAGTAATTCTTAGTTACTAAAACGTTCCTGGAAAGTCCATGCATCTAGTCATCAAAGATACTTCAGGAATGTTTGGGGTTTTTTTTAAAGCAACTGGGTAAACAATTCATTCAGTATTTTTGAAGCACATTCATGGTGAAGATATTGAAAAGATATTAGACCATAAACCTCTCCAGTGAGGGTCAAAGTACGCTAGATTAGATGCAAATGTCCTGAGCCAGCATTTTGCTTCTAATCTATAACAGAACAACAAAAGGGACCTTCCAGGTCTTCTAGACCAGTGGTTCCCAAACTTGGCAACTGAAAGACTTGTGAACTCCAAATCCCAGAATTCTCCAGCCAACATAGCAAAGCTATACATAGCAAAGCATAGCTGGCTGGAGAATTCTGGGAGTCGAAGTCCACAAGTCTTAAAGTTGCCAAGTTTGGGAACCATTGTTCTAGACCAACCCCTTGTTCAAGCAGAAACCCTATGTCATTTCAGACAAATAGTTTTTTAAGTACTTCTTTTTTAATTATTATTATTATTTTTAAATTAATTTAATTCTTTTTTTTCCCAAATACTTCTTAAAAACTTTCCAGAGCATCAACAATGTCTGGAGGCAAACCACTTCACTGATTACCGTATTTTTCAACGCACCTTTTTCCTCCCTAAAAGAGGCTAAAATTTTGGGTGTGTCTTATACTCTGAATGTAGCTTTTTTTTCTCGAAACTTTTTTTTTCAGCCCTAACTAGGTGCTAACGATCTTCCCAGCTCTTACCATTCAGGCTCTTTCATTGTTACTCTCTGCGAAGAATGTTTTCCAAGCCCAAAGTCTTTGCAGGGTTTTTTACATTGCTCTACTTCCTCCAAATGTTTCTTTCCAGGTGCTAATGAAGTTCCTAGCTCTTACTAGCTTGCAAGCTCTTTCATTGTTACTCTCTCCAAATAAGGGTTTTTTTTAAGCCTTAACCAGGGGATAAAATAATGTGCTGAAGCTGACCAAACTAATGATGCCAGCCAAATGAATATCTAGTAAACAGATTTTTCCCCCTTATTTTCCTCCCCATAAACTAAGGTGCATCTTATACTCCAGTGCATCTTGTTCTGTCGGGCTCTCTGGTAGACTCCTCCCAGAAAATTCACAGGTACAAATTTCAGACCCACACACGTTTGAAAATTCAAAACAATGTTCTTTATAATGAAAATTCACTTAAACCAAGCCCTCTTTTGGTATAGCAAAGAGCACTTGTCTCCAAACAAACTGGTAATTTGTACAAGTCCCTTATCAGTTCTGAGATACTTAGCTTGCAGCTGTGAGGCAATTCACAGTCCTTCTTCTTTCACAAAGTGAAACACACTTTGCTCTGGTTTAGTTTCAAAGCGGGGAAAAATCAGCACACAAAGGTCAAAGTCAGCAAGGCAGGCATGAAACACAACGATCAGATAATCCTCCACAATGGCCAAACCCACAGGCTGCTATTTATAGCAGCCTCACTAATTACCACAGCCCCACTCAAACACAGGTGGCCTCATTTTCTTTGATAATAATCTCTCAGTTGTTGTTGCCTATGCATCGCTCTCCGCATGCGTGGCTGTATCATTAACTCTTGTTCTGAATCCAAGGAGGAGCTAGATAATTGATCTCCTTCTGAGCTGTCTGCCACACTCTCCTCCTCCCTGTCACTCATGTCTTCTTGGTCAGAGGAGCCTTCATCAGCAGATTCCACCGGGGGCAAAACAGGCCTGCAGCATGTGGATGTCTCCCCCACATCCACAGTCCTTGGGGCAGGAGCTGGGCCAGAGCTAACCACAACAGCATCTTATACTCAGAAAAATACGGTAATTGTTTAAAGGTCAGGAAGTGTTTTCACAGTTCTAGGTTGGGTCTTTCTTTGATTCGTTTCCATCCAATGCTTTTTGTCATGCCGCTCTGCTACTTTGCAGAATAGGTTGACCCTAGGAGAAGGTTCTGCACTTCCAACTGCAAAATTCTACTCCTGCACATGCAGAGAAGAACATTTCAAGTCGAAACACCGCTGAGAAGCCACCCAAACCAGGAAAAAAGTGCCGATTCTACAAGCAGATGGACATTTCAAGCCAAAACACTACCAAAAAAAGATGGCATCACGCACAGACCAGACTACATTCCATCACATTAATATTGTCTATGTGAATTATTCCTATTACAATTGTAATCCTCCAGATATAGCCGCCCCGAGTCTGCGGAGAGGGGCAGCATACAAATCCAATAAATAAAATAAATAAATAAAATAAATAAACTACAGACTGGAGTAGATTCTGCCCAGAAATGAGAGATGCTGGGAAATGTAGTTTAATGTCTCAGAGTCACATGTTGTGACTCAAGCCAAGAAGGCAAGAGTTTAGTTTAGCTGGTGAATCCCAGCAACAGATGTTGCTTAATCAGCAGAGCTTGAACCAAATTAAGCTGCAGTTTGAAACCATTGAATCGGATCAAAATCAGAGAAACGCAATCCCCTCCTGTGTTCACTTCTTCAAAAATATGGCTATACGACAAAATACAGTATATAAACAGTATTGCCATTATTTTTTATGAATACAGTGATACCTCTACATACAAACACCTCTACTTATGAACATTTCTAGATAAAAACTAGGTGTTCAAGATTTTTTTTACCTTCTCTCAAGAACCATGTTCCACTTACAAACCCAAGCCTCCGAAACTGTAACCAGAAAAGGCATGGAGAAGCCTCTGTGGGGCCTCTCTAGGAATCTCCTGGGAGGAAACAGGGCCTCTATCCTCCCTATGGTTTCCCCATTTGCATGCATTATTTGCTTTTACATTGATTCCTATGGGAAAAATTGCTTCTTCTTACAAACTTTTCTACGTAAGAACCTGATCATGGAACGAATTAAGTTCGTAACTAGAGGTACCACTGTATATGTTTGTGCGCATAGAATATTATCCAAATAATATCTAATATATCAATATAAACAGTATAGATTATATATTGGTATTTTTTCCCTATAGGGTAAAATAAAGCAGCTCACTCTGGCTTTATGGGAGATGTTTGCTATTTTGCCTGCCGGGGACAGGAGATGATAAATGCTGACTTGACAAATGTTGCTGTGTCTACAGAACAGATGATTCAGGGGAGGAGAAATAAAAAGGGATCTTCCTCTCCCTTTCTCCTTCTGGGAACTGTGCCACACCAGGCAAAAAAATATGACAGCCCTACGCAATTGCCTGCAATCACATTCAGTTCCAAATTAAAACATAGGTCTCTTTTCCCCTTGCATAACATATATTTTCCACAGTATGTTTAGTTTCCTGGAAAACCATAACATTAAGAACCATGTTTTGGTCCAAAAGTGCTCTTTTTTTCAAAAGGCAAATGATTTGATTTATTATAATATTAACTCATTAAATTGATATTTAATTTATTATAATAATTATTAGAGTTGGAAGGGAGCTTGTAGGTCATTTACTCCAACCACCCACTCAAGCAGGAGTTCCTACATCATTTGAGACAGATGGCAGTCCAATCTTGAAGGTCTTGGAGTTTTGGAGTTCTCACAACCTCTGAATGCAAGCTGTTCCACTGGTTGATCACCCTCGCCATCAGAAAGTTTCTCCTCACTTCCAGATTGAATCTCTCCTTGGTCAGTTTCCATCCATTATTCCTTGTTTGGCTTTCTGGTGCCATAGAGAACAGCCTGACCCCCTTCTCGCTGTAGCATCCCCTCAAATATTGGAACATTGCTGTCATGTTGATGAACTTCCTTCGCCTTTCCTCAAAGTTGCTTCGCTTCTCATACAAGAAGCTTCTTCGGTTCTATAAGATCTAATTCCTCTGTCATTTTATTAAATGTGATGGGTAGAGTGGGTCTTTTAAGTTTGTTTTTATTTCCTGTCTTATGATCCATATTTGAGTCCACGATCCCATTATAATCTCCTATTATACAGATGTTTTCAGAATGTATTTTTTTATAGAATTGTTTCAATTTTTCATTTGGGGCAAAAATATTAACTATTATTACTTTCTGTCCTTTGATTTCATTTACAGTTATTATATATCTTTCTTTTGAATCTGTTCTTATTTCTTTCGGTTTTAGTTCTTTTTTCATATAGGTGGCCACCCCTCTTTTTTTTTATTTTCGTCTAATGATGTATAGAGTTCTCCCAACTTGGGATATTCCAGATATTTTTTATGTGATGATTTAATGTGTACTTCTTGCAAGCATATTATTTGGGCTTTTTGGCTTAAGAGTTTGGAAAAGACCTTTCTTCTTTTGTGACTGTTATTAAGGCCGTTAATGTTTATTGAGATTAGTTTGATTTCTGATGCCATTTAATTAAAAATATTTTCCTCTTTGGTGCTGTTTTATTTTTTATTTGTTTGTTTGTTTGGTTTGGTTTTGTTGTTATTGATTGTTTATTTATTCCCTGCTGCTGCTGTTTGTGATCTAGTCTTTGTTCCTTCTTCTCTTTCTCTCTCCCTTTCCTTCTCCTCTGATCTTGTTTCTTCTTGCCTATATTCAACTTGTCTACCTGTCTCTACTTCGTCTTCTTTGCCTGAGTCTAGTCTATCTCCACTTTCTGTTTCTAATTCTGGACCAACTATTTGTTCAAACATTTCTTGCGCTCTTTCCAGAGTATCAATTTTAACTCTTCTACCTTTGGTTCTAATCAAGTACAACCTTTATCTGGTTGCTCTCTTCTGTACTTTTTTCAGAGTTTCGATGTCTTTCTTGTAGCATGGAGCCAAAAATTGAATGCAATGCTCTCTTGATTAGAGCGCACTGCATTCAATTTTTGGGCTCCACGCTACAAGAAAGACATTGAAACTCTGAAAAAAGTACAGAAGAGAGCAACAAGAATGATAAAGAGACTGGAAACCAAAACATATGAGGAAAGGTTGCAGGAACTGGACGTGAAGAGGCGGTCCAGGGGGGACATGATAGCAGTCTTCAAATATTTGAGGGGCTGCCAAAGTGTGATTCCCTCCTCTCCGTGGCAGAGGAGAAGGAAGAGAAGGAGAAGGGGAAGAGGAAGAGGAAGAAGAAAGAGTAGGAAGAGCAGGAGCAGGAGCAGAAGAAGAAGAGGAAGAGGAAGAGGAAGAAGAAAGAGTAGGAAGAGCAGGAGCAGGAGCAGAAGAAGAAGAAGAAGAAGAAGAGGAGGAGGAGGAGGAGGAGGAGGAGGAGGAGGAAGAAAGAGTAGGAAGAGCAGGAGCAGGAGAAAAAGAAAAAGAAGAAGAAGAGGAAGAGGAAGAAGAAAGAGTAGGAAGAGCAGGAGCAGGAGAAAAAGAAAAAGAAGGAGAAGGAGAAGAAGAAGAAGAGGAAGAGGAAGAGGAAGAAGAAGAGGAAGAAGAAAGAATAGGAAGAGCAGGAGCAGGAGAAAAAGAAAAAGAAGAAGAAGGAGAAGGAGGAGAAGAAGAAGAAGAAGAAGAAGAAGAAGAAGAAGAAGAAGAAGAAGAAGAAGAAGAATCAGCCTTTCTATAATGTAAACCTATTATTTCATGCCCTATCCTGTCAGATGATAGAAAATAATGCCCTTTTTCTCTGGGACACACTTTCTGTTGTTTGAAGAGTGCTTTATTATCTCTTCTCTTCCCAGGGCTATCAATCTCTCTTTGTAGGACTTACTTTCTAGTCCTCTAATTGCCTTCTTTATCTCCTGCTTAAATTCTTAAATGAAGTCTGATTTAGAAACCATATTTCTGGTGAGGCAACCTAAGGTGTCATTTGTTTGCAGAAGACTGAGCCAAGATCTGTGAAACAGATCTAGGATTTGCTTTCGTTAGGTTTTTATTATTGTCTGTTTTATTCATTAAACATGAAACTGAGTCAACTGAACATTTAAGAAAAGTGTCAAAAATACCACTGGCTGGTGCTAATGGCTGATATGGGTTTCTGCCAGTGTTCTAGGTATCAACCAAAAATCTTCTTAAAATTTATTTATTTATTTATTTATTTAATTATTTATTTATTTAATTATTTAATTAATTAATTTTAATTTTATTTACTTATTTATTTTGTCCAATACACAATACATATTGAAGAGAATAGACATGAAGTATTATATATGAAGAGAAGATATAAAAATAGAGGAGAAGATATATGAAAGGAAGAAAAGATATATGAGATATGAGATAAAGGAAAGACAATTGGACAGGGGACGGAAGGCACTCTAGTGCACTTGTACTCGCCCCTTACTGACCTCTTAGGAACCTGGAGAGGTCAATTGTGGATAGTCTAAGGGAGAAATGTTGGGGGTTAGGGGCTGATACTACTGAGTCATGTAATGAGTTCCATGCTTCGACAACTCGATTGCTAAAGTCATATTTTTTACAGTCAAGCTTGGAGTGATTAATATTAAGTTTGAATTTGTTGCGTGCTCTTGTGTTGTTGTGGTTGAAGCTGAAGTAGTCATTGTCAGGCAAGACGTTGCAGCATATGATTTTGTGGGCAATACTTAGATTGTGTTTTAGGCGTCGTAGTTCTAAGCTTTCTAGACCTAGGATTGATAGTCTGCTTTCGTAGGGTATTCTGTTACGAGTGGAGGAGTGAAGGGCTCTTCTGGTGAAGTATCTTTGGACATTTTCTCGGGTGTTGATGTCTGAGATATGGTATGGGTTCCAGACAGATGAACTGTATTCAAGGATGGGTCTGGCAAACATTTTGTAGGCTCTGGTGAGTAGTGTGAGATGATGTTTTGAGTAGCGCAGATTTTTGCAATTCTGCTGGTGTTATTGCAGAGAGCTGCAATGTCTTGATGTGTTTTGTGAAATTCTTCGACATGGTACCAAGTGCCCCGATGACAATGGGGCACTTGGGGCACATAGTTACATGTTTCATCCATAGCCGTGCAGTTTCCAGTTAATCCAAGTAATGTTTTCCAATTCTTTTTCTTCGACCCTAGCATCTTCTGGTACAGCGATATCAATAAACTGTACTCTTTGGTCCTCCACAACCGTGATATCTGGTGTGTTGTATTCCCATGTTTCATCCATAGCCGTGCAGTTTCCAGTTAATCCAAGTAATGTTTTCCAATTCTTTTTCTTCGACCCTAGCATCTTCTGGTACAGCGATATCAATAAACTGTACTCTTTGGTCCTCCACAACCGTGATATCTGGTGTGTTGTATTCCCAATGACAATCTGGTCATGGAACAAATTAAGTTCATAAGTAGAGGTACCACTGTATTTTGCAATTGATGGAGATTTTCTCAGTGCTGATGATGTTCAAATGGTGCTCCAGGTGTTTTTGGGATTGCATCCTATTGTGATTCCGTCTGAGGCCCCTCAGGGAACGGCTGATCCTCTGCCGGCTTCCTGCTCAGAGGGGGAGGATGAGGAACAGGAGGTTCAGGCAGACGGGGAGGAGGAATCTCAGGCTGAGGGAGAGGGAGGACAGCCAGAGTCCCCCGAGAGGGAGCTCTCCCCAGCAAGCAGCCTGGATTCCTTAGATGAAAATGCACAAGCAATAATCGATCTCCGGCAGAGAAGAGCAACACAACGAAGGGGACAATTAGCCAGGTACTTTCAGCACTGAAGAGGCAACAGCTGGGTTTGGGTGTGGTGCTCTCTGGAAAGGCTGAAAAGGCAGACCCACCCTTCCTGGCTTGTGGAGTATTATCTTTGGGAGTCCTGGGACCTGGCTGTGATCTTTGGCGTCTTGGAATTCTGGTTTGTGACTTTGAATACTGAAACCTTGGGGGGGGGAAGGTGTGGGTCTTATTCTCTACAGTGGTGGGTGTGCCAGCAAGAAGTCTGCTGTATTGTCTGGCCATCAGGACTCTGCTGTGAAGTCTCATAGCCTGCCTGTTGGGAAGAACAGGTTTTTCTCTGTGTTTATTTTTCAAACTATAAAGTGCTTTTGCTTTTACCAGCGTGTCTGGCTGCTTTTCCCAGTTGGTGTTGAAGTCTGGGGGCACCCAGACAGAACACATCCGAGGCACCAATCCCTATTGATATTCCTTTTGCTTTTGTATATTTCTTTTTTGGGGCAGTTTTTCTATTTCTATTTGCTGGCCTTAGTATTTTGTGATTTTCCCCAAGTCTTTCTCTTCTATTCTGCTCTCTCCAGGTACTGCCACACCCGCTATCCAGACTTTTTGTAATCCTTATCGACAATTGTTAAATCTGGGGTGTTATGTGACAGGTGCTTGTCTGTCTGAATTCTAAATTATTATTATTATTTAAGATTTAATACAGCCGCCCATTCGAGTGGACTGTATAATAACTTTAAACAAATTCATCATCTGAACACATTTGAAATATTACTGACTGTCCTAATCGCTTGCATCTTGTAAAGGATATTGCAAAATAGGACAACTTGCATAGGAGAGCAGTCAAAACAAACAAGAGACTAAACCATCTTTATGACAAAGAAACAATAGCTGTATTTATAAGCACAATGAACATGGTTATTAAATTAGTTCGTGTTCTGGGCTTCCATAAGACACTAAACCATAAACAAATTAAGGAAAAGTATTGAATGTAAGCTAGACAGAACACTTTTAATCAACTTTTTTTAAAAAATCCATCAAATTAGCAACTTGTTAAAAGGCAGCCATTAGGCTAACATGGTTAAATGAGATATTTATTATTATTATTATTATTATTATTATTATTATTATTATTATTATGTTAGTACAACACAGCAAACGAGATCACTATGCTGGATTTCGTATTTCATCACCAGTCAGGCGCTTCCCAAGCACCTAGGACTGCGTGATGTAGTGGCAAATTATGTTTGCCGATCCCAGTAAAGTAGCCTTTTGCAATTGACGGATGGAGATTTTGTCAATTCCGGTGGTTTTCAACTGTCCGCTGAGATCCTTTGGTATTGCGCCCAGCGTGCCAAGGACCACTGGGACCACTTTCACTGGCTTATGCCAGAGTCGTTGCAGCTTGATTTTTAGATCTTCATATTTCACTAATTTCTCTAGCTGCTTCTCCTCAATTCTGCTGTCCCCTGGGATTGCGAAGTCGATGATCCATACTTTCTTTTTCTCCACGATCACAATGTCTGGTGTGTTATGATTCAGAATTCGGTCAGTCTGAAGTCAGAAGTCCCACAGTAGTTTTGCTTGCTCATTTTCGACCACTTTTTCAGGCTTATGATCCCACCAGTTCTTTGCCACTGGTAAATGGTAGTTCCAGCACATGTTCCAGTGGGATCATCTGGAACTTGTGCGGGAACTACCATTATTATTATTATTATTATTATTATTATTATTATTATTATTATTATTATTATTTATTATTATTATTATTATTTATTTATTTATTCATTCATTCATTCATTCATTCATTTATTTATTTATTTATTTATTTATTTGTCAATCAAGTATAGGATAGTAGTTTATATACACATAACACAGAAAGTAATGATAAAAGAAGATAATAGGACAGTATGACAATATTAGGGATGAAAAAACAGGTTCCAGAAAGGATGGACATTTATACCGAATTTCCAACAAGCAGCAAATTGTAGATTGCTTTCACTGACAGAATGGTTTTAAGGAAAATCGTTGTAAGTCGAAGAATACACAGACTTCTGTGAGCCGTGGTGGCACAGTGGTTAGAATGCCCGGTTTGCCAGCTAACTCTGCTCACTGCCAGGAGTTCGATCCTGACCGTCTCAAGGTTGCTACAGCATTCCATCCTTCTGAGTTCAGTAAAACGAGGACCAGATCATTGGGAGAATTAAGCTTAGAGAGGGCTGTAGAGCACTGTGAAGTCGTATATATGTCTAAGTATAAGACATATAGTCTTATACTAGTCTTATACTTAACTAGACTAAGACTACTAAGTCTAGCCACCCCGAGTCTTTGGAGAAGGGCGGCACACAAATCTAATAAATAAATAAATAAATAAATAAATAAATAAATAAATAAATAAATAAATAAATAAATAAATAAATAAATAAATAAATAAATAAATAAATAAATAAATAAATAAATAAATAAATAAATAAATAAATAAATAAATAAATAAATAAATAAATAAATAAATAAATAAATAAATAAATAAATAAATAGATAAATAGATAGATAAATAGATAAATAGATAGATAGATAAATAGATAGATAACTAGATAAATAAATAGATAGATTAAATAAATAGATAGATAAATAAATAAATGCTATTGTGACTACTAAATGACAGGTGTTTTTTTAAAGATTTAATGAACTCAATCTGTATAGTCTGGAGGATAGAAGGAAAAGGGGGGACATGATCGAAACATTTAAAAGGGTTCAATAAGGTTTAGGAGGGAAGTGTTTTTAATAGGAAAGTGAACACAAGAACAAGGGGACACAATCTGAAGTTAGTTGGGGGAAAGATCAAAAGCAACATGAGAAAATATCATTTTACTGAAAGAGTAGTAGATCCTTGGAACAAGCTTCCAGCAGACGTGGTTGGTAAATCCACAGTAACTGAATTTAAACATGCCTGGGATAAACATATATCCACCCTAAGATAAAATACAGGAAATAGTATAAGGGCAGACTAGATGGACCATGAAGTCTTTTTCTGCCATCAATCTTCTATGTTTCTATGTAAAATTTTACTACCACATTGTGGGCGTGGCTTATGCATTTTGTTTCAACATCTTTCAGTACAAATTGGGTGCTCTGAGATGGAGCTCCGTTTTCACTATCCCACTGCATTCCCCTCGTCTGGGTAGTAATCCACCCCTGATTATCTACTATATAATGTGTATGTACACACATGCACGCACAGATCTTCTAAAATTATAACACATTCAAACTCATTTACTGCAATAGGAAAAACATACCCAGAGCCCAGAAGGGAAAAAAAGAAAAAAAATCATAATTTTGCTACCAGTTCTGTGTACCTGACTGTACCCTTATAGTATATATCCATTGTAAGATAAAATACAGGAAACAGTATAAGGGCAGACTAGATGGAACATGAGGTCTTTTTCTGCCATCAATCTTCTATGTTTCTAGGTTTCTAAATAACATGGAAAACATATGTCTGCTAAGATTTCCATGTCTATTTTAAGTGCCTAAAGGTTTTGCCCCAGACTAGGTATGCTTATTTAATTAGAAACATTGTTTTGGTGTGCTGAGAGAAAATCTGGTGGCGCAGTGGTTAGAATGCAGTATTGCAGGCAAACACTGCCGACTACCAGCAGTTCAATCCTCAACCTCAAGGTTTACTCAGCCTTCCAGCCTTCGGAGGTGGGTAAAATGAGGACCCAGATTGTTGGGGGCAATATGCTGACTCTGTAAACAACTTAGAGAGGGCTGTAAACCACTGTGAAGCGGTATACAGTATAAGTCTAAATGCTATTGCTGTTGCTATTTTGAGGCCTAGGATGCTTCATTGCCTTATTGTGTGTGTTGTGCATGAGGGAACCTGTGTGTGTGTTTGCAATTACATTTGCAAAATAAATATGAAGTCCTAAACGATCTACAATTTGCTTCCTTGCTGGAAAGGGGTCAAGTGAGAAGCTACATTGAGCAAGTGAATGAATGACAGAACGTATGAATGAGTGATGGAAGGGAAAGGCATTTTGCTGAGTTGTGTCCAAGTAAATGTTACAACAGCCTTTAGCATTGCAGAATATCTCCGGGACCGCCTTTTGCCGCACGAATCCCAGCGACCGGTTAGGTCCCACAGAGTTGGCCTTCTCCGGGTCCCGTCAACTAAACAATGTCGTTTGGCGGGACCCAGGAGAAGAGCCTTCTCTGTGGCGACCCTGACCCTCTGGAACCAGCTCCCCCTGGAGATCAGAACTGCCCCCACTCTCCTTGCCTTTCGTAAAGTTCTTAAGACCCATCTCTGCCGTCAGGCATGGGGGAACTGAGACATCTCCCCCGGGCCTATACAGTTTATACATGGTATGTTTGTGTGTATGTTTGCTTTTAATAATGGGGTTTTTAGTGTTTTTTAAATTATTAGATTTGTTCTTACATTGTCTTTGTTATTGTTGTGAGCCGCCCCGAGTCTACGGAGAGGGGCGGCATACAAATCTAATAAATAATAATAATAATAATAATAATAATAATAATAATAATAATTTAATAATAATAATAATAATAATAATAATAATAATAATAATAATAATAAATGCCTATGGAGATTCTCAATAACCATGGTCATGGTTATCCAAAAGGTACTTTTTCAAAAGGCAACTGGAATGTTTTTTTCTGGAACATGTTTCACTTCCCATTTAAGAAGCTTCCTTTGTTCTGACTGAATTGGTGGAAGATTGAAGGATTTATATTCTTGGATGCCTCTTCAATAGGAAGCCAAATGTCTTCATTGCCCATAGATTCACAAATGCTTTTTTGTTTGATGTTCCCATGGAAAATATTCAAGATTTGAGCCATAGGTGATCAGATTAACCCATGAATTTTATAAGTATACAAGGAAATAAAACTACGGATGTTTGATTATCATTGCCTTGTTTCTTATCGTAGATGTTTTATTGCACTTTGACTTCAAATGTCATGTTACCGGAAGTCAACATGATTTGGTGACATACAAATTTAATTAACAAACAACAAAATGTGTTCATCGTTACACTGAAAACTAGTTAAATTTCTCATTAACCTTATCTAGGTAACAACTCTACAGTTCCTGGAACACTTAGACAATGGGCTTAATCAGAATCCCTTTTCAAGATGTTGAGCTTACCTGGGAGTAAAAATGAGAGAGATGGTTTATTTATTTTATTTATTGTTAGAGTTAAAAGGGACCATGAAGGCCATTGAGTTCAACCCCCTGCCCAAGCAGGAACCCTATAGTACACTAGTCAAGTGGCAGTTCAATCTTCTCTTAAAAATGTCCAGAGTGTTGGAGTTCACAACGTCCGCTGGTAGGTTGTTCCATTGGTTGATCGCTCTGACCATCAGGAAGTTCCTCCTTATCTCCATGTTGAATCTCTCCTTGGTCAGCTTCCAGCCGTTGTTCCTCGTCCGGCCCTCTGGTGCCCTGAAGAATAAAGTGATCCCCTACTCTCTGTGACATCCCTTCATGTACTTGTAGACTGCTATCATGTCTGCTCTGGTCCTCCTTCTCTCTAGGCTATCCATGCCCAGTTCCCTCAGTCTCTCTTCGTAAGTCTTGGTTTCCAATCCCTTAATCATCTTGGTTGCTCTTTTTTGCACCTTCTCCAGAGTTTCAATGTCTCTTTTGAAGTGTGGTGACCAGAATTGAATACAGTACTCCAGGTGTGGTCGGATCAAAGCGTAGTAGAGTGGCATTAAGACTTCCCTGGTCTTGGAGTGTATTCTCCTGTTGATGCAGCTTAGGATTGTGTTGGCCTTTTTACCTGCTGCTGCACATTGTTGGCTCATGTTTAGTTGATTGTCCACCAAGACTCCGAGGTCTCTTTCGCAATCGCTACTACTAAGAGGGGTTTCTCCCAGGGTTGGGTGTGGAGAGCAGCTCAAAGTCTTGACCAATACTCCTATCAGCCAGTATTGAAAACATCCAAAGAGAATTCTACATTTGAGCAGAATGTTGTTCTGGCTGCTGGTGGAATTGCTAAAGGAAGCCTTGGAGTCATGCAACATACTTAAGTGAAGTAGGTTGTGTCACCTCCTGCCCTCAGCAAAGCCAATTCAGTAAATGCTGAAATTCTGTGGGACACAAAGTACCCAACTGAAGAGAAGTGTGGCCAAGTTAACTGGAGGTCAATTTAAAAGGCATGGGTGGATGGATGTGAAAATAGTCCTAATAATTTAGACTTGAATGCACTGTGGGCATCGCTTATTTTGTGGGTGAGGCTTACCAGCCATGTGACCAGGTGGGAGAGGCTTGACGGTCATGTGACCGGGATGGCTTCAGGTTTATGTGACTGCCTTTCAATCTCCAGAGGGACAAAATGATAAGTGATAGAAGGTAGCTCAAGAAAGAGGGAGAAGGCTGTTTAATCTCACAGAAGCTTGGGGTGGAGTTACTGGCTGGAAGTTGGAAGTCTGAATGAGAGAACCAGGAGAAAAGTAGGAAAAAACCCTACTCCGTTACAGTATAAACTCACAGAAGCTGGGGATGGAGTTACTGGCTGTTTTTCCATCCCCTGTCCTATTGCTCTCCTATATCTCCTATACCTTTCTTCTATTCCTATATGTCTTCTTCTATTCTTTCATTGATATGTTCTATTCCTATATCTTCTTTTCTATTATTTCTTAGATATATTTTACTATGAGTATCTCCTCTATAACCTTCATCATGTATTTTACTATGTGTATATAGATATATACCACTAAAACCCTCATTGTGTATAAATAAATAAATAAAAAGTTCAGAGAAGCTGGATTGTAGTTACTGGCTGTTTAAACTCACAGAAGCTGGGGTTGGAGTTACTGCCTGGAAGTTGGAAGTCTGAGCGAGAGAACCAGGAGAAAGGTAGCAGCCCGCACGCCATTAGGCACACAAATCATATAACTGTAAACCAAAAATAATAACATATTCAGGGTTAGTGCACCTGAGATTGTGATTTTATTTTATTTCAAGATGACTGGCTTAGTTCAGTGTAATACATGATTTGCAGCTGTGTTTTGAAGCACTCTTTTCAAATTTGGATACTGTCCTCTTTGTAAACAAATTACTAGCCTACGTGGACAGGCTACCTATTTAGAATCTTTAATCTGTGCTCTGCAAGCAGAAATTAGGTGCTCAATTCAGCCAACGTCTATCAAGCTGCCCCACTAGCAGACCCTTCTACTATAAAGATCCTACAGGAGAAGGGCAGTATGGATAACTCTGGGATCTGGCAAGGGGAGAGCTGTGAAACATAAACACAAAGCTTTTGCTGTGTCCCAGCAAAACAGATATAGTGCCCTTGCTGACACTAAAGCAACAGGTCAAGGTAGTTGTGATAATACGATGTGAAACATTTCAACACCACTGACAACACACTCACTCTCCAAAAAGACCTGGACTTTGTCTCAGACTGGTCTAACACCTGGCAACTTCAAATATCAACCAACAAAGGCTCTACCCTCCACATCGACAAAAAGAATCCAAACCGCACATACGAACTGAATAAACAATCTCTCACTGCCAACCCACACTCAGTAAAAGACCTTGGAATACTAATATCGAATGACCTAAGTGCTAAAGCCCACTGCAACAATATCACCAAAAAAGCTTCTAGAGTTGTTAACCAGATCCTACGTAGCTTCTGCTCCGGCAATCTCACACTACTCACAAGAGCCTACAAAACTTTTGCCAGACCCATCCTAGACTACTGCTCATCTGTCTGGAACCCATACCACATCTCGGACATCAACACCCTTGAAAATGTCCAAAGATATTTCGCCAGAAGAGCCCTTCACTTCTCCACTCGAAACAGAATATCCTACGAAAATAGACTAACAATCCTGGGCCTAGAAAGCCTAGTTTTCGGAGAGGGGCGGCATACAAATCCAAATAATAAATAAATAAAAATAAATAAATAAATAAATAAAACCTCTGAAAAGATAAACCTACAATCTATGCTACTAAGATCATACCCCGAGCTCTGGAAGTCATTCTGCATAGAAAGTACATATTTGTGGGGCAGGTCATTTGTGCCGAGATGTATATAACAGCATCAACATCACAGTCCTTACTGGCATTCTTGACTCTCTTATTTATTTATTTATTTATTTATTTTATTTCATTTCATTTTATAAGGAACAAATGGGTCTCAAAATGGGTGAGCAGTGTGGTCGGGCGGTAGGAAAAGCAAGTAGGATGAATGGCTGCATAGCTAGAGGTATAACAAGCAGGAAGAGGGAGATTGTGATCCCCTTATATAGAGCGCTGGTGAGACCACATTTGGAATACTGTGTTGAGTTCTGCAGACCTCACCTACAAAAAGATATTGACAAAATTGAACGGGTCCAAAGACGGGCTACAAGAATGGTGGAAGGTCTTAAGCATAAAACATATCAGGAAAGACTTAATGAACTCAATCTGTATAGTCTGGAGGACAGAAGGGAAAGGGGGGACATGATCGAAACGTTTAAATATGTCAAAGGGTTAAATAAGGTCCAGGAGGGAAGTGTTTTTAATAGGAAAGTGAACACAAGAACAAGGGGACACAATCTGAAGTTAGTTGGGGGAAAGATCAAAAGCAACATGAGAAAATATTATTTTACTGAAAGAGTAGTAGATGCTTGGAACAAACTTCCAGCAGACATGGTTGGTAAATCCACAGTCACTGAATTGAAACATGCCTGGGATAAACATATATCCATCCTAAGATAAAATACAAGAAATAGTATAAGGGCAGACTAGATGGACCATGAGGTCTTTTTCTGCCGTCAATCTTCTATGTTTCTATGTTTCTATACTGTATATGAGTGTATCTGCTCAACAGCCGCAAGCCTGTCGGCAGAGATGAGATTTTAAATATGAGCCAGCTGTGTGCAGCAGTTGCCATAAAAGCCAAGACAGTTTAAGTGGTTCCACCCACTGAAGGGCTGCAAAAAAAAATTTACTACCACACTGTGGGCGTGGCTTATTTTGTGGGTGTGGCTTGTCAGCCATGTGACTAGGTGGGAGTGGCTTGACAATCATGTGACTGGGGTGGCTTGAAATCATGTGACAAGAAGGAAGGAAGGAAAGAAAGAGAGAGAGAGAAAGAAAGAAAGAAAGAAAGAAAGAAAGAAAGAAAGAAAGAAAGAAAGAAAGAAAGAAAGAAAGAAAGAAAGCAGGTGGGCAGGAAGGAAGGAAGCAAGGAAGGGGCAAACACATTTTCAGAATCCAGTACCTTCTTTCCAAGAACTTAAATGACAGCCAAACAGAGGCATGATGAATACCTTCTATGGAGCAGAAGAGAATGGAACGGGTTAAGCCCTCTCTGGCTCGCTCACCTGAGCCTGCTCTGAAATAAATCAGCGTCCCCTTTTCTGCTGCTCTCGTTGTCTGGAAATAATGCAAATGCACTCGGCTCGCAGTGACATTGTGCTGCACTCGAAGGATACACGTAATAAATTGTCCCCTAATACTATTAAAGTGATCTTTTCTTCTTACTCAGTAGCTTTTGAGGTTGAACCGAGCCTTCCTCTCCCCGTGCATTGGAAGACAGTGTGGTGTCTTCTTGCTCGCTCCCTTCTTCATCCTGTCACTTCTGTCTTGCAGTGACTTCAGCTTTTCTGTGCCTTTCTACTTCCATCTTTTAAAAAAATATATATATAGTCACTTCCTTTCCTTTATCGCAGCTGGCATGGATCTTTAGCGCCAACGATTCACGTTCGTTCTATCAAGAAAATTTATTTATTTATTTATTTATTTATTGGATTTGTATGCCATCCCTCTCCGCAGACTCGGGGCGGCTAACAACAGCAGTAAAACAGTACAACAAAATCCAATACTAAAAAACAGTTGAAAACTCATTATATAAAAACCAGTCATACATACAAATATACCATGCATAAAATTGTAAAGGCCTAGGGGGGAAGTGTATCTTAGTTCCCCCCATGCCTGGCGGCAGAGGTGGGTTTTAAGCAGCTTACGAAAGGCAAGGAGGGTGGGGGCAATTCTAATCTCTGAGGGGAGTTGGTTCCAGAGGGTCGTGGCCACCACAGAGAAGGCTCTTCCTCTGGGTCCCGCCAAGCGACATTGTTTGGTTGACAGAACCCGGAGAAGACCCACTCTGTGGGACCTAACTGGTCGCTGGGATTCGTGCAGCAGAAGGCGGTCCCTGAGGTAATCTGTTGTGTATTTGGAAAAAGGAACAGGTAGCATTTTATTTCCACTCTCTGCTAGGCAAAATGTTACCCTGTCTGATGATGTTTTTTAAACAAAATCTCCCCCCCCCAAAAAAAATCAGTTTAAATCCTCAGAAGAAGTTGTACTTTAGAAGGCAACACCTGAGCTGAAACAAAAGCACAGGGAATCTAGAATTTTCTGAAGGGTTTTGGATTTGGGGGGAGTGACTCAGTGAAAGGCTGCAATTTTTTTTTACTACCACACTGTGGTGTGGCTTGACAGCCATGTGACCAGATGTGACCAGATGGGAGTGGCTTGGCGATCATGTGACTGGGGGTGGCTTAAAGGTCATGTGACTGGCTTAAAGTTGGCCAACTTGACAAAAGTGTTCGGAAACTTCAGATCGTGCAGAATGCAGCTGCGAGAGCTATCATGGGATTTCCCAAAAATGCCCATGTAACACCAACACTCCGCAGTCTGCATTGGTTGCTGGTCAGTTTCCGGTCACAATTCAAAGTGTTGGTCATCACCTATAAAGCCCTTCATAAATAAATAAATAAATAAATAAATAAATAAATAAATAAATAAATAAATAAATAAATAAATAAATAAATAAATAAATAAATAAATAAATAAATAAATAAATAAATAAATAAATAAATAAATAAATAAATAAATAAATAAATAAATAAATAAATAAATAAATAAATAAATAAATAAATAAATAAATAAATAAATAAATAAATAAATAAATAAATAAATAAATTACTGAACATCCAAAATATACTCTTTAATTCTATGTATATATGCCATATGTGTACATACATATTACACACAGGCACACAAAAATATACATTATCTACTGCATAAATTGTATGTGTATGTACACACACACACACGCACAGCTCTTCTAAAATTATACACGTTCAACCCCATTTACTGCAATAGGAAAAATATACCCAAAGCCCAGAAGGGGGGGGGAAGGGAAAAAATCATATTTTTTCTACCAGTTCTGCATATCTGACCTTACCTGTAGGATTCCATCACTGTTTACAGACCTCTCTAAGTGGTTTACAGAATCAGCCTATTGCCCTCAACACTCTGGGTCCTCATTTTACCTAAGAAAGATGGAAAGCTGAGGCAACCTTGAGCCAGTCAGGATTGAACTCCTGACAATAGGCAGAGTTAACCTGCAATACTACATTTTAACCACTGTTCCCCTATGGCTCTTTATCTATACTCTTTTTATATTTATATATACAATGCATATTTATATACACTAACTATATTATATATTTTATATGCAACTCAAGACAATTCCTCTTCTCTCCACACAGCCATGATAGGCCAGAATAGAATAGAATAGAATAGAATAGAATAGAATAGAATATTATTGGCCAAGTGTGATTGGACACACAAGGAATTTGTCTTGGTGCATATGCTCTCAGCGTACATTAAAAAAAAGATACATTTATCAAGAATCATGTGGTACAACACTTAGTGATTGTCATAGGGGTCAAATAAGCAACGAGGAAACAATCAATATTAATAAAAATCTTAGGATACAAGCAACAAGTTACAGTCATACAGTCAAAAGGGTGGACACCCATGCTATAAAGCAAACAAAGACCCATTTCACTTGGATCTGAAGACAAAGCGGCTAATTGAAGTCGATTTATCCCTCCCAGCATGGAGATAGACCTACTGGTCTATTCCAGGAGTCAGCAACCCGCAGTTCTGGAGCTGCACACGGCTCTTCCATCCCTCTGCTGTGGTTCTCTGTTGCCAGTTGGCAAAGAAAAAATGCCACTCTAGGAGGAGACTCTATGGTGGGAGAACCAGCCTTCCAGTCAGCTCCAGAAGAGGAGAGTCTATGGTGGGAGAACTAGCCTTCTGGTCAGCTCCAGAACTGAATGGAGAGCTTCAGATTAGGACTTTTATTATTTATTTATTTATTTATTTATTATTTAGATTTGTATGCCGCCCCTCTCCGAGGACTCAGGGCGGCTCACAACAGAGAAAAACAAATCATAAATAAATAAATTTTGTGACTCTTCGGGTGTTTAAGGCTGCCGACGGCTGGTCTATTCCTTGTTGGCATTCTATGGGACAAATGGATGGCTGTTTGCTCGGAACTCAAGTGAGAACATCCTTTAATGGCACTTCCTTGTGTTTAATCTGACTTGTCATTAATCTGTTTCATCCAGAGGTGGGTTCCTCCCAATTCAGACCAGTTCATCCAATCTAATAGCGGCCTGCTGGTGATGTCATTATGATGTCAAAGACCTAGTTCGATCGGTATCAGGCTATGGGCGCCACCATATATTATTATTATTATTATTATTATTATTATTATTATTATTATTATTTATTTTTTTATTTTTTTATTTTTTAATTTTTTTATTTATTATTTTTATTTTTATTTTTATTTTATTTTATATATTTTTTATTTTATTTTTTATTGTTGTTGTTGTTCTGAGCCTGCAAAGAAGCTGAGTTTCCGGCGCTGTGCATGTGGTTGTCATCTTGTTTTTGGCTTTTAAAAAAAAAATGATTTTTTTTTTTTGGGCACTGTGCATGTGCGCACCCATGAGGTGCACCGACATGGCACTGAAGGAAGTGAACTCACAGTGAGGTAATTTAGAACCCACCCTAGTTTAATCTGATCTTTTATGTACAGCAAAGGTAGCCAAAGGCATTGCAATGCACACTCCCCAAAACCTTCCCTTGCACTTTGCAATTATTTACAAAGAGATAAAATCAACTTCCCAAGAAGGCTAAAGCTGTCTTTACTGACATAGGCTACAAAGACTGATGCTTGTCGTCTAATTGTGCTGTAACACCCCTCCTTATACTTCAGTGAAATAGGAAAGTGTTTGCCTGAAATGCTCCTGAATATTTCAGAATGTTTGAGCACCATTTGCCTAAGCCAGTGTTTTTCAACCAGTGTGCCGCGAGACATGGTCAGGTGTGCCTTGAAGCTCAGAGAGAAAGAAAGCAAGAGAGAGAGAAAGCAAGAGAGAGAGAGAGAAAGGAAGCAAGAGAAAGAGCGAGAGAGAGAGAAAGAGCGAGAGAGAGAGAAAGAGAACAAGAGAAAGAGAACAAGAGAAAGAAAGCAAGAGAGAGAGAGAGAGAAAGAGAGTGAGAAAGAAAGCAAGAGAGAGAGGGAAAGAGGGAGGGAAGGAGAGAGAGAGAAAGACATAGAGGGACGTAGGGAGGGAGAGAGAAAGAGCAAAAAAGAGAGAAAGGAAGGAAGAGATAGAAAGAGGGATGGAGAGAGAGAAATAAAGAAGAAGGAAGGGAGAGAAAGAGGGAGGGAGAAAGAAATAGAGCGAAGGGGAGGAAGAGAGAGAGATAATATTTTGTCCAAATTTTTTTTAGCCCCCTCCCCCCTCCATGTGCCCCAGGGTTTCGTAAATGTAAAAAATGTGCCGCGGCTCGAAAAAGGTTGAAAATCACTGGCCTAAGCAACAGCTTCTGCCTATCTCCATTAAGACAGTGTTTCCCAACTTTGGCAACTTGAAGATATTTGGACTGGGGAATTCTGGGAGTTGAAGTCCAAATATCTTCAAGTTGCCAAGGTTGGGAGACACTGCATTAAGGTTATCTTCCTTACCCTCTAAACCAAAAAAGTATAGAAAATGACTCTATGTAGGTTATATAGATCAGGGCTCGCCAACTTTTCAGACCTCAGAGACCACTAAATTCATAATTTTAAACCCTGTGAACTACTAATATGAATTTTTTAAAACATAAATAGTATTTAGTGCAATATAAACAATACAAAGAATTTTTCTGTGGTCCACCAAACTTTTCTCATGGACCACCAATGGTCAAGAGACTACCAGTTGGTGACTGCTGTGATAAATTATTTAATAAGAGAACAAACAATCTTTCAATCCCTATTTATTTATTTATTTATTTATTTATTTATTTATCTATTTTTGTTTATCTATTTTTTTGTTTATTCATGCCCAGTGAAGGGCTGCAAAAATTTTACTATCACCCTGTGGGTGTGGCTTATTTTGTGGGGTGTGGCTTGATCAGGTAGGAATGGCTTGCCGGCCATGTGACCAGGTGGGAGTGGCTTGGCAATCATGTGACCGGGATGGCTTAAAGGTCATGTGACTGGGTGGGAATGACTTACCGACCAAGATAAGTTTTCAGATAGGTGCTTGGATTCTTTTTCACTTGATTAAGTCACATTATTTGAATAACCACAAAAAGGACAAATGATAGACAGTGTTATTTGTTGAGGAGCACAGTAACATTTGAAGGTTTTGTACTGAACCCACAAGGTTCAGTATGATAACAGATTAGGCAAGTAGCTCAATTTTCTTTAATTGCTATAAAAATTCAGTTGTAGATAATTATTAAAATGAATAAAGCCTTTATGGGTAAAAATATACTATTTAATTATTTCCTATTTTAAAAGTACTTATTCAAAGAAATAAAAAAATAAAAATTCAAAAAAAAATAAAATACAAAAAATACAAAAGATTCAAAAAATGTAAAAATTTAAAAAATTTAAAAAACAGAGATAGCAGCCCCAACGGACTGGCACCAACCAAACTACCGGTAGGTCTGTGACATCATCAAGACATCACCAGCAGGTCATTACCGATTCAGGCGAGGAACCCACCCCTGATCTGTACCATTTTTAGTAAGGAATCAGGCCCTAGAGAAAATAATAATAATAATAATAATAATAATAATAATAATAATAATAATAATAATTGTGGTTAGCTCTGGCCCAGCTCCTGCCCCAAGGACTGTGGATGTAGGGGAGACATCCACATGCTGCAGGCCTGTTTTGCCCCCAGTGGAATCTGATGATGAAGGCTCCTCTGACCAAGAAGACATGAGTGACAGGGAGGAGGAGAGTGTGGCAGACAGCTCAGAAGGAGATCAATTATCTAGCTCCTCCTTGGATTCAGAACAAGAGTTAATGATACAGCCACGCATGCGGAGAGCGATGCATAGGCAACAACAACTGAGAGATTATTATCAAAGAAAACGAGGCCACCTGTGGTTGGGTGGGGCTGCGGTCATTAGTGAGGCTGTTATAAATAGCGGCCTGTGGGTTTGGCCATTGTGGAGGATTATCTGATCATTGTGTTTCGTGACTGCTTTACTGACTTTGACCTTTTGTGTGCTGATTTTTCCCCGCTTTGAAACTAAACCAGAGCAAAGTGTGTTTCACTTTGTGAAAGAAGGACTGTGAATTGCCTCACAGCTGCAAGCTAAGTATCACAGAACTGATAAGGGACTTGTACAAATTACCAGTTTGTTTGGAGACCAGTGCTCTTTGCTATACCAAAAGAGGGCTTAGTTTATGTGAATTTTCATTATAAAGAACATTGTTTTGAATTTTCAAACGTGTGTGTGTCTGAAATTTGTACCTGTGAATTTTTGGGAGGAGTGTACCAGAGAGCCCGACAGAACAAATAATAATAATAATAATAATAATAATAATAATAATAATAATAATAATAATAACTGAAACCTGCGCCAGAACTACCACCTACCAGTGGCAAAGAACTGGTGGGATCATAAGCCCGAAAAAGTGGTCGAAAATGAACAAGCAAAACTACTGTGGGACTTCCGACTGATCAAATTTTGAAACATAACACACCAGACATCCTGATTGTGGAGAAAACGAAAGTATGGATCATTGACATCGCAACCCCAGAAGTTGGAAGAATTGGGCGCAGTGCCAAAGGATCTAAGCGGACATTTGATAACCATTGGAATTGACAAAATCTCCAATTGTCAATTGCAAAAGGCTGCTTTACTGGGATCGGCACACATAATTTGCCACTACATCACGCAGTCCTAGGTGCTTGAGAAGTGCCCAAAACCCAGCATAGTGATCTTGTTTGCTGTGTTGTATTGATAATAATAAAAATAATAATAATGATGATGATGATGATGATGATAATAATAATAATAATAATAATGATAATGATAATAATAATAATATTCTCTGCAGGACCTCAATCTCTATCCCTTCCTTACCCTCACTATCCGACTCCTCTGATAGGCACATGGGCTTATGATGCTCAGACAGACTCGGTTCCTCCTCTTCAGAGTCTGTGATTAAAGGAGCTGGCTGCGATCCAACCGCAACACCTAAGAGATGTGGTATATCAGCCCTTTGCAAGCTATCCTTAACTCTCTTCACCTCCTCGCAGCCCATTTGAGGTGGCCTTTGTTTGCAAAGTCGTCCCAGCCCCTCACTTCCACAACTGGGTGACCAACACTTTGCTTAAGGTCAAATCTCCGCATTGCGCTGCCCTTCAAGCAATATTGAATCAGTAAAATATCCTTTCGGTTACGGTTATATTAGAGATAGCTATTGACTTCCTCTTTTTTTTTTATTGCGCTATAAAACATGCTGCGGCGAGGAAAGAAAAGAGAAGGGGGGAAAAAACAAAAAGAAAGAAAGACAAACAAACCCAACAAAAAAAGCAAAGGTTTATTTTGCAACAGAGAATTCATGGCCGTCGTTTTACAGCTGAGTCTTCAAGTCTTTGGCCAGGCGTTCGCAAGCTGGCTTCCTTTGGATATTCTGAACTCTCCTCCAGCTACGTTGCCGCGCATAATTACACCACACATTTTACACAGGCCTATAAGTAGATGATAAAACGATCCCTTGAGTCCTCGGCGGTATAATCAAAACACAAATGATATCTTAGATGCATCCGTTTCTTTGCTTTAACTGTTGGAAGCCAGGCTGTTGTGTTGTTGTTGTTTTTTCCTGCCTTGATTCATGAGTATTTCTTCTGTGGCTACTAACAGCGGAGGATAAGAGGCTCCAGTTGTCAGGTTGTTGTTGTTTTGCCACTCCAAGTGTAGATGGTGCTGTCAGTTTAGGCTTCAGGGGGTGGATAGGGGTGGAAATAAGCTGTAAGGAAAGGGCATTGTAAGAAAATGGCCATGTCCCTGGAACTAAAGGGCTTCTGGGAGGAGGACAGGGGTGGGCTGCTGCCTGGACCGGGGGGGGACACAGTGGGGTAGCAAAACTAGAGCAAAAATAAATTCAGCTTAAACATAGATGGGCTTCTCTGTAAGGATATTTAGCAAATACAGTGGCCCCTCGATTTTCGCGGGTTCGAACTTCGCAAAACGGCTATACCATGGTTTTTCAAAAATATTAATTAATTAGTTTTTTTCCCTATACCACGGTTTTTCCCGCCCGATGACGTCATACATCATCGCCAAACTTTAGTCCGCCTTTAATAAATATTTTTTTAAATAAACTTTAATAAATAAACATGGTTAGTAATAATCTAAATGGTTGCTAAGGGAATGGGAAATTGCAGTTTAGGGGTTTAAAGGGTTAAGGGAAGGCTTGTGATACTGTTCATAGCCAAAAATAGTGTATTTACTTCCACATCTCTACTTCGCGGAAATTCGACTTTCGGGGGCAGTCTTGGAACGCATCCCCCGTGAAAATCGAGGGAACACTGTATACAGAATAACCAATTTGGAAGGGACCTTGGAGGTCTTCTAGCCCAACCCTCTACACAAGCAGGAACCCCTATACCAAGGGTCCTCAAACTTGCCAACTTTAAGACTTGTGGACTTCAACTCAAAGAAGCACAGTGTCATTTCTTTCTTCTTAGCTCCCTCATTTGATGCTTTTCTATATACAGTGGTATCTCTACTTACGAACTTAATTCATTCTGTGAAAGGTTTGTAAGAAGAAGCCATTTTTCCCCATAGGAATCAATGTAAAAGCAAATAATGTGTGTGATTGGGGAAACCACAGGGAGGGTAGAGGCCCTGTTTCCTCCCAGGAGATTCCTAGAGAGGCCCCATGGAGGCTTCTCCCCACCTTTTCCAGCCCTGTTTCCTCCCAGGAGATTCCTAGAGAGGCCCCACGGAGGCTTCTCCCTGCCTTTTCCGGTTACAGTTTCGGAGGCTCGGGTTTGTAAATGGAAAATGGTTCTTGAGAAGAGGCAAAAAAATCTTGAACACCCGGTTCTTATTCAGAAAACTTCGTAAGTAGAGGCGTTTGTAGGTAGAGGCACCACTGTACTCCCCTTCTGTCTACTCTTTTTATTCTACATGCTTACAAAGACTTGCAGCTTAATTGCCTGATTTGATCGGTTTCATTCCCTCTGTACTTCAAAAAGTTAACACCATTCATATTTTTTTTTTCTCTTTTTCCTGTCTGGCTTCACCGCATACCAGGGCACAAGAAGGAATAGATAGTTGCTTCAATAAGAGATTGCATACTCCAGCATTGGTGTGATTGCTCCTAACTCAGGCTGTTTTTAACTACAAAACGTAATGAAATTGTCTAAAACTACAATGGAGAGCAGACAAATAGGTTTCCAAATTGGTAATAATCAGCACTCTGCCTCAAAAGCTCTGGCCTTCAAAATACCCCGTGGTGATAAGGTTTATTTGTTACGATCAGACTGTTTCATCGGTAGCCATGTTATTACATTATTGGAAAACAGAATCATGCTGGCTAGGGAATTATTTATTTGTTTATTTATTTGTTATTTTATTTATTTGTCAAACATGTACAGTGATACCTCATCTTACAAACGCCTCATCATACAAACATTTCGAGATACAAACCCGGGGTTTAAGATTTGTTTGCCTCTTCTTACAAACTATTTTCACCTTACAAACACCGCCGCCGCTGGGATGCCCCGCCTCCAGACTTCCGTTGCCAGCGAAGCACCCATTTTTGCGCGACTGGGATTCCCCTGAGGCTCCCCTCCATGGGAAACCCCACCTCCGGACTTCTGTGTTTTTGTGATGCTGCATGGGAATCCCAGCAGTGCAAAAACGGGCGCTTCACTGGCAACGGAAGTCCAAAGGTGGGGTTTTCCCAATGAGGGGAGCCTCACTGAAATCACAGCATCGCAAAAACACAGAGGTCCGGAGGTGGGGTTTCCCATGGAGGGGAGCCTCAGGGGAATCTCAGCAGCGCAAAAACGGGTGCTTCGGCTGGCAAAAGGGGTGAGTTTTGGGCTTGCCCGCATTAATCGCTTTTCCATTGATTCCTATGGGAAACATTGTTTCGTCTTACAAACTTTTCACCTTAAGAACCTCGTGCCGGAACCGATTAAGTTTGTAAGACAAGGTATCACTGTAGTTTGTATAAACATAACAAGTAAAAAGTAATGATAAAAGAGGACAATGGGGCAGTAGAAAAGGATGGTAGGCACAGTGGTGCGCTTATGCATGCCCCTTACAAACCTCTTAGAAAGGGGGAGAGGTTGACTGTAGACAATCTAAGGTTTTTGGGGTTTGGGGAAGAAACCACAGAATCAGGTAGTGCATTCCAGGCATTGATCAATCTATTGCTGATGTCATATTTTCTGCAGCCAAATTTGGAGCAGTTTACATTCTGGGAATTGAAGTCCACACATCTTAAAATTGCTGAGAAACACTGCTCTGAGAAGTCTTTTTATAAATAGTTTGAGGGTTCCAGGCTGGGGAAGGAAGATTTAACTATAGACAGTAAACTGATGAGGTAGTTCCTTGAAACCATTGTTCCCCAATCCACTTTCTTAACTTTTTTTTTGTCTTTTTCAAAAAATGCATAGAAGCAGTTGCCAACTTGGAAGGGAAATTATCTGAATCATAGTAATGATTACAGCAGTTTCCTATTGCAAAGTCTGTTCTTTTGCTGCTCCTAGTATTAATGGCAATAGCAAATTTCCCCCAACAATCCAGGTCCTCATTTTACTAACCTCAGAAGTAGTGATGGGCGAACCCAACGGTGTTCGGGTTCAGCAAGTTCGGACGAACTGTACGCAAAATTCGGATGAACCCGAACTCGAACCCGAACTCGAACCCGAATGGGGAATCCCTCCCACGAAGACATTTCAGGGGTGAAGCTTTGACATCACCGGTAGGTTGCTAAGGACGCCAAGGTGATCACTTCCTGGATTCCATGGAATCCAGGAAGTGATCACCTTGGCGTCCTTAGCAACCTACCGGTAACGTCAAAGCTCCAAACACCAAACACGACCCTGAACTTTGCCCGAAGTTTCAAAAAAATTCGGGTTTGTGTTCGGCATACCGAACACCACAAAATTCGGTACGGACCCGAATTGTGCGAGTTCGGTTCACCCATCACTACTCAGAAGGACAGAAGTCTGAATCAACCTTGAGCTCTGTTAGGATCAAACTCCTAGTAGTGGGCAGAATTTGTGTCACAAGGGCTTTGGGTTAACCACAGGTTAGACAAGACACAAGTTGCCAATAACTCCACAAGGAGGAGATCTTATATGTAAAGAGTCATGGAGATAGGATTACTAGATTTCCAGGAAGTCCTCCTTTATATCTTCATGTCCTCCATCCATCAGACTTAATCTTGCATACCAAACATTGTCCCCAGTCTTCTTGGGGAGTCAATTTCCTGATCTGGCCTATCTACTTCAAAGACTTGGAGATAGGAGAATGAGTAGAAGGACGTACTATCTTATGCTATGTAGTGCATTGTGGTATCACAACTGCAAATATCAGGTAAGTAGTAACTTAGTTTTGCAAAGCATGGCCCACGTGTCAAAACCACCTCTCTCTTCCCTGTTTTTTAGCCTGCGGGGACTAGTAAAGCCAAAATTCAATAGCAAAATATAAATTTGGGGCTTTGCATTTTTCTTCTTGTTGTTTTTACAAATTAATCTCTTAAAAATCCATTGGAGTTGCTTTGTACAACTCCCCCGCAAACTTCTCAAAACAGGAAAAAAGTTTAGTCCTGCCCAAATTGATGTCATCGCTGTGTTGCTGATGTGCCCTTGAGTGAGACTTAGAGATTATTGTATAATAAAAAGAAAAGAAGGGGAAAAGAAAAAGAGAAGAGGGGAGGGGAGCAGAGCAGAGTGGAAGGGAAGGGAAGGGAAGAGGAGGAGAGGGGAGGGAGAGGAGGGCAGGGGATAGGAGTGTGGAAGGGAAGGAAAGATAAAAGGAGGGGAGAGGAGAGTGAAAGGGGAGGGGAGAGAAAAGGAGAGTGGAAGGAAAGGGAAGATAAAAGGAGAGGAGAGGAGAGGAGAGGAGAGGAGAGGAGAGATAAATATGTGGGGGGGGAATAAGGAGAAAGTTTCTGGGAGTAAAAAAGAAGCTTTTGCAAAGTCAGGTTAAAAGGCGAAGTGTATCTAGCGATGCAAATAAAAATGAAAAAGAGCAAATTCCAGCCATTGGAGTGGGTGCGACCTGTTCCAACTGGTGAATGCAGGAAAACACAACATTGTCAAAGATCTAAAGATGCATTGTTATTTTTTGTGATGAGCGAGTGACTCCCAGCTTGTTGTGGCCCGCCAACGGCCTCTTCTTTGTGGCCGTCCCTTAAAAAGTGGAATGCTGATATCATGTCACCCTTAGTACTTCTTTTCACTAGCCTGGCCATACCCAGTTCCAGCAACTGTTCTTCCTATGTTTTACAATGCCTTGGTAAGGCCACACTTGGAATACTGCATTCAGTTTTGGTCACCACAATGCAAAAAGGATGTTGAGAGTCTGGAAAGAGTGCAGAGAAGAGAGACAAAGAGGACTAGGGGACTGGAGGCTAAAACATATGAAGAATGGATGCAAGAACTGGGTATGTCTAGTTTAATGAAAAGAAGGACCAGGGGAGACATCATAGCAGTGTTCCAATATCTCAGGGGCCGCCACAAAGAAGAGGGAGTCAAACTATTCTCCAAAGCCCCTGAGGGTAGAACAAGAAACAATGGGTGGAAATTAAACAAGGAG
>NC_091952.1:244103420-244149362 GCF_031021105.1 Erythrolamprus reginae
GCGAAGAGAGCAAGTGTCAGGGAAGAAATATTAAGGAGAGGAAAGAGTTAATTGATTAAGTAATTAATTAGTCAAGTCTGGGTGTCAGCGGAAGAGAAGAGTTGAGTCGTCAATCTGCCGTTAAGAAATATGGAGGTTTTTTCAAGCAGCTCCGAATGTAAGCTATGCCTTGTGTGCTTTTAATTGCAGTTTTTATCACTCTGGGCTAACTCTGACTAGCCATAAATCTTAGAATGACTTGTGGAATGTTTTAATGATTTTGATGTTGCCTTGCATACTGAAGTTTAATATAAGAGATTAGCGCTGTGTGCCAAGATGATTTATTGTGGAACAAAGGAAAGAAAAATAAAGGTGATGTGGTGTTTTATAAATATATGCATTTAGCAATCCTTTATCCCAATCAGTGACCTTAGCCAGAGATCAGAACAGGTAGGTAGGTAGCTAAGGCGATAGATATAAAAACAAAGCATGGGTTAAACTATTGTTGAACATTTCCAAGAAAACTGCAATCATAATTAATTGAGCATCTCAGTTAATTAATCCAGCCTATTAACTCAAGGGCATCTTTTATTATTTTTTGTAGTACAATTCTAAATAAGGCTTATTCAAAAACTAGGTATTATGTGCAAATGAGTCCATGTGAAATAAGGCAGTTTAATGCAGTGACTAAAAATTTTCTCTAAAGTTTCCCTGGAGGAATATCAGGTTGGAGAAAGACGAGCTAATAAAGTAATATATAGCATCTATTATCCTTTTGATGTGGTACCATTTCAACATCTTGTTCTTTTTTTTTTCCTTCCCTCATCTTTGAGGTGAACAAGTGCAGTCTCTCTTCTTTCACATATTTTTAAGAACTTGATCATCCTGTCCATTGTGTTTATTATCTTTAATTTTTCCTTTTATCCAAAAGAGGGATTTTTTTTAAAAAAAGAGACCTACTGGCTGGGTAAACGTGATATTTATTTGGAAAATTTACATTGCCTACTCACAGGCGACTCAAGGCAACTTACTGAAAATAAAAACACAATAGAAAAGAAATAGAAATAGTAAAAAATAATAATAATTTAAAAACCCACCGCATCCCAGCAACAACACACAGTTATACCAGTTATTTCATGGGCTGTGGGTTCCAAAAGAATGTCAGAAAAGGGGCCAGCTGCCAGTCCAATTTTCTGCGGAATGATGTTCCAGAGGGAGGGAGCCACCACAGAGAAGGCCCTTCTTCTGCCAGTCTAATTTTCATCATTCCCAGCTGGCAAGAGACGGCCCCTCAGATAATCTGGTCCCAAACCATGAAGGGCTTTTTTATTATTATTCTATTTTATTAAATTTTTTGCATAGTAACAGTAAAAAAGACAAAACAAACATAGAACATAAAAAGGGGGTTCTATACATCCCCTCTCTTTATCAGAAGCTGTTTTTGGAGTTTTAAATCCTATATCGAATACTTATACAGTGGTACCTCTACTGAAGAACTTTTCTAGATAAGAACCGGGTGTTCAAGATTTTTTTGCCTCTTCTTAAGAACCATTTTCTACTTAAGAACCTGAGCCCGGAAAAATTTCCCAGGAAATTTGAGAGCAGCACGAAGGCCCGGCCAGTTTCCTGCCATTCCCCCTGGGTTTCTCTCTCTGGCGCAGTGTATGGGAGGCAGCCTCGCGATGGATGTGTGGGAGGCACGTGCTCCTCCTCGCCGCCTCAGAGTCCCTCTTTTCTTTTTTTAAGCCTTAAAGTTTTGGATTTTTTTTATTCCCTTCACCTCACCTTCTTCCTTCGGCAGCGACTCTCCTCCTCCTCTTTCTCCTCCCACCCAAATTCCGAGCTTTTATTTCTTTCCTAATGGGTTTGCACACATTATTTGCTTTTACATTGATTCCTATGGGACAAATTGCTTCTACTTAGGAACGTTTCTACTTAAGAATCTGGTCACGGAATGAATTACATTCTCCAGTAGAGGTACCACTGTACCTTTACAACATTTCCAAGACATTTTTTGCATACCATACTTATCTACTATTTATATTATTGTGTTCCGTTCGCTTCACTGCTTCAATTTTATATTATTTGCAATTTTATACTATTTGCATTCAATTTTATTTCATATATTGTTTCTTTTTCCTAACCAGTTGTAGAATTTGCCCCATATTATATAATATTCTGACTCTTCCTGCCCTATTAACCTTCTTGTCATCATGTCCATCTCTGCACATTCAATAAATTTTCCAATTACCATTTCTTCTTTAGGGATTACTTCACTTTTCCATTGCTGTGCAAAGGTTATTCCCGCTAATATATGTATAATTAAATATTGGATTTCTTTTTTATAATTTTATAATTTTTTATAATTTTTAGAGAAAACACCCCGTAAAAATAATTCTGGAGTTTTTTCAATCACAATGTTCGTAATTTCTTTCAACCATTTTGCAATTGTTTTCCAATAATTTTTGTCTGCGGAACATGTCCACCATTGATGGTAGAATGTCCTGTCTTTATTTCTGCACTTCCAGGGCTTTAAAAGGCGACAACCAACATCTTGAATTGTACCTGGTAGCAAATCAGCAACCAATACAGTTCCTGCTGGAGGGGTGACATATCTTCACACTGAAGTCTGTACAAAATCATGTGGGTAATGGCATTTTGCTTCCAGATTCTTTTCAAGGGCAGCCCCATGTAGAGTGCATTGCAATAGTCAAGACGGGAGGTGACTAGGGCATGAGTGACAATGACTAGGGATTTAGGTACCACTCATGTCCAGTATTGGGCTGCAGCATAGATGGTCGGATACACCTTCCTGGTAGGAAAAATGGAGAGGCACATGAATCTCCATGTCCCCAACATGTGCATGCATGCGCCAGCGCAAGTTTCGGCTCCTGCTCCTGCTCAGGAAGTGAAATCTTGTGCGAAGATGCTGTCGCGCAAGAGATTTTGCCGATTTTCAGTGTTTTTTTGCTTCTGCACATGCGAAAATCTAACTAGGGAATGCTAATTCGTGATAGGAATTTATTAAATCTGAACATCAGTGATATTGCACACACCAGAAGAGATCCATCAGTTTGAACCAGAACACATCAAAGAAACTCATCTTTCCAAAATCCTCATCCATTGTACACTAGAAAAAAAAGGAAGACTCTGAACTGCCAATTAATAATGGCCTGGAAAGTAATACATTAAAAGGCCATGCTTAAGACCTGCCAGACCAAAGAAGCTATTAATTAGCCTTGGGTGCACGTTAGCTTTCAATCCTGATAGATTCTCCTTGGAATCCACCGAGTCTTTTTTCCTTGGCCCCTGAGTCTGTTTTTCTTGCATCTCACACTTCTTGCAGTAAATAAGGACTTCATTATTCCCTTTAGCTTTTAGCAGAAGGGTATCCAAAATGTACTTGTTCATTAAGCTCAGTTCTTAACCATGGCTTTGTTGGTTTGGCTTTGGTTTGGTCTAATGGTCCCTTCAGCATATCTTATCCTGGTGTTTCCCAATCTCAGATAATTTTTGATGTGTATACTTCAACTCCCAGAATTCCCCAACCAGCCAAACTGGGTGGGAAATTCTGGGATTTAAAGTCCGCACATCTTAAAGTTGCAGAAGTTGGGGAAAATACTGTCTAATATGCTGACTCTATAAACTGCTTAGAGAAATCTGTGAAGCTCTATGAAACAGTACACAAGTCTAAGTGCTATTGCTATTGCTTATCTCAGGGGTCGGCAACCGTAAACACTCAAAGAGCCATTTGGACCCATTTTCCCCAGAAAAGAAAACACCGGGAGTCACAAAAACTTTTGACCTCTACAATGAAGATAATGCTGCATATATCATGTTTTGCTTTTATGCTATGTATAAAAAAACTATAGTGTGTTGAATTTTTGAAATCAATGACCTGCTACAGAGAAAACACATTTTTATTTCTGCGTGCAACAAAAACATTTTGAACTCTGGAAAAAAAAGATGGGTTGAAAAGCTCAATACATTACCTGCCTATTTTGAGCAACAAAGCCACAAAAGAAGGATGAAAGAGCTACAGGTCCAAGAGCCTCAAGTTGCAGACCACTGGCTTATCCTAATGTTTACACCAATTAAATTGATTTGGAGAAGAGTGGGTGCTTATTTTGTTGGAAATTATAATAATAATGATAACAGAGTTGGAAGGGACCTTGGAGGTCTTAAGCATAAAATGTATCAGGAAAGACTTAATGAACTCAATCTGTATAGTCTGGAGGACAGAAGGAAAAGGGGGGACATGATCGAAACATTTAAATATGTTAAAGGGTTAAACAAGGTTCAGGAGGGAAGTGTTTTTAATAGGAAAGTGAACACAAGAACAAGGGGACACAATCTGAAGTTAGTTGGGGGAAAGATCAAAAGCAACGTGAGAAAATATTATTTCACTGAAAGAGTAGTAGATCCTTGGAACAAACTTCCAGCAGACGTGGTTGGTAAATCCACAGTAACTGAATTTAAACATGCCTGGGATAAACATATATCCATTGTAAGATGAAATACAGGAAAAAGTATAAGGGCAGACTAGATGGACCATGAGGTCTTTTTCTGCCATCAGTCTTCTACGTTTCTATGTTTCTATGCTTAGGCAGGAAACCCTATGCTACTTCAGACAGATAGTTATCCAACATCTTCCTAAAAACTTCCAGTGTTGGAGCATTCACAACTTCTGGAGGCAAGGTTCCTTCCAACTCTATTATTCTATTAAAATAATCTATTTCAAAATCTGACACCTACCAGTCCTAAAAAGATTGGTATTATAACTCAAAATTTCTGGCTGAGTCTTCAGATCTTTGTTCCATTCTGTTTAGAACTTTCCATTTATAACTTTATTTCCAAAATCAAATACATAACTGGATTCCTTACTGTCTGGAAAGGAAATAGAAGAACGCTTACTTATACTTTTAATGTAAAAATTAAACTTAACACATACTTTATAAAGCATATGTACAATATCGTATATATATTTGGGGGAATAGGTTTTATCATTCACCCTGGAAAAAAGTGTCTGTGGTTGCTAAGAATCAAGATTAGCTTGATGGGATATTATCCTCATTATAGTTACAATGTGAATTATATATCAGTTGTATGCAGTTACAATTTATAAATAGAGTAGCTGAGGAGTACGTGCTCAAAATTCTATTGCTAAGATTGTACAATCAAAAAGTTCACGATTTACACTATTGCTTGCTGTGCTGTGTGGGCTGGGAACTCTGGGAACTGTAGTTCCAACAGCCCCAGAAGGTATGTGTTTAGTGAAGGTGCTGTAGAGACACATGAGGATGCTTACCTATTCTGCAGAATTAAATTCTCATGGGGTTAATCAATTACAAGTTCACATAGTTGTGCAAAGAAAGGTTTAACTTTACACTTAGCTGGGTTCATGATACTCAATAGCTGGCCATTAAGCCAGGCAAAACATCTGGAGGGTGGGGGGTGGTATATAAAAAACAAATAACCCAAAGATAAATAAAGTAGGTTTATAAATCAAGCTGCAATCAGCTGACTTCAGGGTTCAGAGGATAATCAGAACAGCAGAAAAAAACAATTACTGCCAACCTACCTTCGACTGAGGACCTGTGTATTGCACTAGTCAAAAAGAGAGCTGTGAAAATATTTACCCACCCCTCCCATCCTGGACATAAATTGTTTCAACCCCCACCCTCAAAACCAGGCTATAGTGCACTGCACACGAAGACAATTAGATACAAGAACTGTATCCTGAACTCCCAAACTCTGCTAAACAAATAATTCCTTTACCACTGTTAAACTATTCACTAAGGCTGTATTACTACAGTGGTACCTCAACCTAAGAATGCCTCTACTTACGAACTTTTCTAGATAAGAACCGGGTGTTCAAGATTTTTTTGCCTCTTTTCAAGAACCATTTTCCACTTACAAACCTGAGCTTCTGAAACTGTAACCAGAAATGGCAGGGAGTGGGGCCTCTCTAGGAATCTCCTGGGAGGAAACAGGGCCAAAAAGGCGGGATGAAACCTCTGTGGGGCCTCTCTCGGAATCTCCCAGGAGGAAACAGTGCCAGAAAAGGTGGGGAGAAGCCTCCATGGGGCCTCTCTAGGAATCTCCTGGGAGGAAACAGGGTCTCCACCCTCCCTGTGGTTCCCACAACTGCACGCATTATTTGCTTTTACGTTGATTCCTATGGGAAAAATTGCTTCTTCTTACAAACTTTTCTACTTAAGAACCTGGTCACAGAACAAATTAAGTTCATAAGTAGAGGTACCACTGTATTGCTATTAGTCTTCTCATCATTCCTATCACCCATCTCCCAAAAATTACAACTTTATGGCTGTAATTTAGGATTGAATTAGTGGCTTCATAATGTGATAGTAAATATGAATTCGCTCAAGCTGGCTGGTCCACTGTTTTCTCAGGGACTGTTTTGATTTGGCATTCCTAGGCTACTGTTGTCTCCTTGACCTCCAATAAACTGTTAATTACCATAGCAACCAGGTGTATTTGAACTCAAAAGCAGAAAAAGCACAGAGCTAAGAATATTATTCTGCTCTCTATCTATTTTGGTTTCTTAAAGTTTTGTGTATCTCCCCTCACAAAAGGAAACACGAATGGAGAGGTTGCAATGAAAATTTGTCTACCTAGTGAGACTGACACCACCACATATTCTTCTCTCTCTCTCTTTTTTTTTTTGCAACAGTTGTTTTTAAGGAAGAAACAGCTGCTCAAGCACCTTTGAAACAGCTGAGATGATCCAAAAGATGAATGTTCTTTCAAGCAGAATATCTATGATAGGATGCGGCTGGCACACAGGGGGGTTTAGTCTGCCAACCCTCTGGCTGAGTCAGCTATATTACCAGAATACAGCTATTGTGTGCCTAGAGGGGAAAAAATAGGCTAATAACCCCAAGGTCTAATTTCATTTGATCGTTGACATTGCTCCGTGAGCTATTACAATAGATGGGAAGTATGCAAATATATACAATTAATGTCTGCTTTAATCTTTGCCCCACGCCTGAACATACACAGTTCATTAACATCACTTTAAGGAGTAAAGATGCTTATTAAAAGAGTGAGTTGCATCAGCCTTAAGGTCTCCACCCCACCCCACCCCTATGTGTCTCTTGACATGTGTCCGTTTATCCTGCACCTAAACTTCTACAACAGTGGTTCTCAACCTTCCTAATGCCGCAACCCTTTAATACAGCTCCTCATGTTTATTTATTTATTTATTTATTTATTGGATTTGTATGCCACCCTTCTCCGTGAACTCAGGGCAGCTAACAACAGTGATAAAAACAGCATGTAGAAATCCAATACTAAAACAGCTAAAAACCCTTGTTATAAAACCAATCATACACACAAACATACCATGCATAAATTGTAGAAGCCTAGGGGGAAAGAATATCTCAGTTCCCCCATGCCTGACAGCAGAGGTGGGTTTTGAGGAGCTTATGAAAGGTAAGGAGGGTGGGGGTTATTGTAATCTCTGGGGGGGAGTTGGTTCCAGAGGGCCGGGGCTGCCACAGAGAAGGCTCTTCCCCTGGGTCCCGCCAAACGACATTGTTTAGTTGACGGGACCCGGAGAAGGCCCCCTCTGTGGGACCTAACTGGTCGCTGGGATTCGTGCCGCAGAAGGCAGTCCTGGAGAAAATCTGGCCCGGTGCCATGAAGGGCTTTATAGGTCATAACCAACACTTTGAATTGTGACCGGAAACTAATCGGCAACCAATGCAGACTGCAGAGTGTTGGTGTGACATGGGCATATTTAGGGAAACCCATGATTGCTCTCGCAGCTGCATTCTGCATGATCTGAAGTTTCTGAACACTTCATGTAGACAGCGTTACAGTAGTCGAGTTGTGGTGATACCCAACCATAATATAATAAAATTATTAGGAAACTTAGGGGTGGGTTCTAACCTTGCTGACGGTTTCCTCCCTCCTGCGCTGCACGGCTGTGCCTTATGGGCCCACATGCGCTTCAATCTGTCCTGTGGGACTGCTCTAGAATCAGTGAAGGACCAGCACGCATTGCCTCTGTAAAGGAAAACAGAGCTCAGGAGGGCTGAGTGTGATCCTCCTGAGGTTTGTTTTCAATGGCAGAGGGTTGCAGGAAGTCATTGCAGCCAACATGGAGTTTGGGAGCCCGTTTTCACTGGCAGAGTGCTCGGGCCACCACAACATGAGTGATGTTGAGTTGGCCACACACCCCTGCCCCCCTCGCCCTAAAGTCAAAAGCAATGCCCTAATCCTTGGAGAAGGGCGGCATACAAATCTAATAAATAGATAAATAAATAATCAAGGAATTGCCAAGGAGAATGCAACACCCCCAGCAATACTGATTAGCCATATTATATACAACTAAGTATATAAATAGAGAGGAAACCTGTCAGAGTGCACACAGTGTGACTATTTGGAGGCAACCCAGGAGCTAAATATACAGTAAATAGAGGATTGTCTTTCAAATAGTGGTTTAGTTACAAGGAATATAGACGTACCCAAAATTCTCCCCAATTTGTTGGAAGTGTCAAAAGAAAACGGGTACATAATATCACATGTGGTGGACGTGTTCAATGGTTAAAAAATTTGGGGGGGAAATCAAAAATATGATGGAGGAAATTACAGGAGGGAAAATACCTCTAAAACCGGAACTCTTCCTCCTTGGAATAATTAGACAAAAACTCACAAAAAATGATAGACATTTAATATTACACATAACAACTGCGGCAAGAATAATTTATGCACAAGCTTGGAAACAGGAAACTATCCCAACAGTGTTCAATCTAATAGCTAAAATTTATGAAATCGTAGGAATGACAAAACTCACATATGAATTACAGGACAAGGATATGGAGGACTTTCACAAAACTTGGGACAGGTGGTATGTCTGGATTGCAAAAAAAGAAAAGAAAAAAAAAGAAAAATGGGAATAAAAAATTAAATTTAGAGAGAAAAATTAAATTGATATTAAGAGGAAATACTATTAATACAAAGCATTACTATACCATTGAGAAAATGAAATAAAATGGATATACTACCTGGAAAACTAACAAGATGTATATATATATGTAATAACTAATAAAAGGAAAATATTATTATAAATGAATGAGCTGCAAACCAATTACACTGCTATTTAGCAGGTGCCAATACTAAGCTATGATATCAAATAACCCATGTATAAGGCAAGATGCTTTATTTTTTGTTGTATGTTATATGTACATATTGTTGTTCTGTTTTCTCTTTGTTTTCTTTCTGTTTTAATGTATATATTTAATAAAGTATTTTTTAAAAAAAAATACAAGGAATATAGACATAAACATAGCAGGCAAAGTCAGGCAAGCAATCATCAACTACAGCACAGGAATGCACACAGAGAGGGGATGCCCTCACTCGGCCTCTCTTATCCAGCCTCATAAAGTGATAACAGTGAAATAACCCTGCTGATTCATTCTCATTGCATCATCATTTCATTATTATTTATTTTATTTTATTTATTTATTTGTTTGTTTGTTTTGTCAAGTACGTATTGGTGGTATACAAAGATATAATAATATTCATATATGTTGTGGTTCAGCCTGAGCCAGATCAAAGACCAGCTGTGTCTCTGCTGGCTCCATGCCCGGGGGAGGCTGAGAGCGGAGAGGAGAGTTCTTTGCAGTCAGACAGTGCAGACAGCAGTCACGAAAGTGAAGTTGATGCAAGGCCTGGGAGCCCTGGGGAAGGGCTATCTCAAGCAAGTAGCTGTGATTCCCTGGAGTCTCTGGATGATGACACACAAGCCATCATTAGTATGCGGCAGAGACGCATAGCTCAAAGGAGAAATCAACTGCGGAGATATTATCAGTGTTGAATGAGGAGCACCTGGGGGTTGGGTGTGGTCCTCATTAGCAGGGAAGGGTTTATAAGGCATGAGAACCATTCCGGCAGCGTGGAGTGTTATCAAAGGGGAGTTGGAGTTATCTGCCTTTTCTCTCAGCGTTTTTGTTCCTGGCTCGTGGCCCAGCAGCCTTGAAGACTGGTGGGAGGTTTGTGTCTGTTTGCTCAACAGCCTCGTTTGGCATTGAGGATCCTGTGTTTCTGTATGAACAATTGCCTTCGTGTATCTACTTGGAGTTCCAGTGTTTTCCTGATATGTAAGGACATTTTCTGTTGGCTTCTTTTCTCTTAACCATTATAAAACTGTGTTTGGATTCAACTGGTGTGTCTGGCTTATCTTTTTGGGTTGGTCATAGCCTCCGGAGTGACCCAGACAGAACAATACACATGATACTAGTAAAAGAAAACATTAGGACAGGGGACAGAAGGCACACTGGTGCGCTTATGCACGCCCCTTAAAGCAAGCCTTACAGCAGCTGTTCTATTAAATCATTACCTTAATGCTCCCCACTCCCTTCTAACACTGAAGATGTTACTTAGACTGGTAATGAAACGTCTGAAAGAAAACAACTAAACTCATTAAGCACCAAGGATTTGCACAACCCTTTTCTTTCCTTTTTGTGATAGTGTGATAGTGATAGGGCATTGATTGAATGACATTTTTTTTGCAATTTGTAGAAACTGCTTTTGAAAGTCCACCTGAGGGGGGAAAAAGATTTCTCAGTGGACAATTAAGACTCAATGCTCATTGAGCCTTGGGATTTATTTCTTAATAGGTTGCTCTAGGATTCTATTCTGTTTTATTCTTGGTAATCAAGATTTCTGGTCACGTGTGGAGTTTTTTCTTAGAGAAAATATCCAATTGGCTTGGGGGGGAACTGGAGATGACAAGGCAATAACAATAACTAAAAGCCGTTTAATAACAACAACAACACAACAAATACCCACCATTATGGTTAAAACTCCTCATTTCCCTCCAGCCGTTCTTTAATTTTAATGCTTTATCTATTTTTCACAAAAAATAAGAATGTCTTCTTCTTCTTTTTTTTAGAGTGGATATGCTCTGAAAGAGCATTAATCTCAGAATCTTTTAATTACCTGCCTTTATGCAAAGACTGTTTCTCAGACGAAGAATAGTTAAGAATGAGGCAGATTAATAGCTGCTTGGAAAAATTGCTGAGATCTGAAGTGTAGAGCTTTTGCCAGCTCAGAATATTGATGGAGACTGAAAGAAAGCCATCCACCAAATATTATTACACAGCTCACATTCATTTCCTAGGACAGGGGTAGGCAAAGTTGGCTCTTCTATGACTTGTGGACTTCAACTCCCAGAATTCCTGAGCCGATCATGCTAGCTCAGGAATCCTGGGAGTTGAAGTCCACATGTCACAGAAGAGCCAACTTTGCCTACCCCTGTCCTGGGATATTATGTATGGCAGGAGTGTCAAACTCAAGGCCCAGTGGCCAGATCTGGCCTGCAGGGTGCTTAGATCTGGCCCATAGGCCACCCTGGAATGGCCTTCTGCCAGCAAAAATGGAGCTCATGGGCAGCCCTCTCAAGCTCCATTTTTTTAATAGAAGTTGCAGGAGGCTGTCACAGCCAAAAATGGAGCTCGGGAGCCCGTTTTTCCCTGGCAGAGTGCTTGGGCCACTACAGGTGCCCCCAACATGAGTGACATCAAGCAGGCCACACCCACAACTATTCACTAAGGCTGCATTGCTATTACTATTAGTCTTCTCATCGTTCCTATCACCCATCTCCTCCCACTTATAACTGTAGGACTATAACTTGTTGCTTGTAACCTTATGATTTATATTAATATTGATTGTTTCCTCATTGCTTATTTGGACCCTATGACAATCATTAAGTATTGTATGTCGGGATTCTTGAGAAATGTATCTTTACTTTTGTTGTGGTTAGCTCTGGCCCAGCTCCTGCCCCAAGGACTGTGGATGTGGGGGAGACATCCACATGCTGCAGGCCTGTTTTGCCCCCCTGATGGAATCTGCTGATGACGGCTCCTCTGACCAAGAAGACATGAGTGACAGGGAGGAGGAGAGTGTGGCAGACCGCTCAGAAGGAGATCAATTATCTAGCTCCTCCTTGGATTCGGAACAAGAGTTAATGATACAGCCACGCATGCGGAGAGCGATGCATAGGCAACAACAACTGAGAGATTATTATCAAAGAAAATGAGGCCACCTGTGGTTGGGTGGGGCTGTGGTAATTAGTGAGGCTGCTATAAATAGCAGCCTGTGGGTTTGGCCATTGTGGAGGATTATCTGATCGTTGTGTTTCATGACTGCTTTGCTGACTTTGACCTTTGTGTGCTGATTTTTCCCCGCTTTGAAACTAACCCAGAGCAAAGTGTGTTTCACTTTGTGAAAGAAGGACTGTGAATTGCCTCACAGCTGCAAGCTAAGTATCACAGAACTGATCAGGGACTTGTACAAATTACCAATTTGTTTGGAGACTTTGCTATACAAAAAGAGTGCTCTGTTTATTTGCATTTTCGGTATAAAGAACATTGTTTTGAATTTTCAAACGTGTGTGTGTCTGAAATTGTATCTGTGCATTTTTGGGAGGATTCCACCAGCGAGCCCGACAGAACAACTTTATGTACACTGAGAGCATGTGCACCAAAGACAAATTCCTTGTGATGCCCTCCCCCATTCCCTGAGAGGAAATCAGCTGGCTGGCATACACATGTATGTTGGAGCTGAGCTAGGGCAACTGCTTGTGGGCCAGCAGATATAGCTCTGTGTGCCACCTGTGGCACCCATGCCATAGGTTTGCCATCACCGCCCTAGTCAGACCACACCTAGAGTATTGCATTCCGTTCTTGTCACCTCACTACAAAAGGGACATAGAAACTCTGGAAAAGCAACCAAAATGATAAAGAAACATTTTGATATACAAAGAGAGGTTGCTCGAACTGGGCATGGATAGCCTAGTGAAAAGAAGGGCCAGGGGGTACATGATAGCAGTATACAGGTACTTGAGGGGTTGCCACAGAGAGGAGGGGGTCACGCTATTTTCCAGGGCAACAGCGGGCCAGATGAGGAACAACGAATGGAAACTCACCAAGGAGAGATTCAACCTGGAAATAAGGAGGAACTTCCTGATGGTGAGGGTGATCAATGTTGAATATTCATTAGCATGATGTAAATAGTTGAGCCATAGATTGTTAAATGGCGATTGGTTTAAAATGCCCGGGAAATTCAAATACGCGTCAGTTTTTTTGAGCGGGAAGGTACAATGTATAAAAGCTGGGAAAGCCGATACTGTAGCAGTTCGCGCCTGGGTTACAATGCCTATAGCAACTCTGTTTCTGCTATGCGGTGAATAAACAATACTTTAAACTGACTCTAGCTTCAATATTTTTCATTGGCGATGAAGGAGGTCTTACCTGCGTACTTCCAGAATGGATAACCTGCCTGTAGGAAAAGCTCAAATCGAGGGAGAATCGATTAATCAATATGCTACACGCCTGCGCTCTGTAATGCCTAACTGCAAATTCGACAATCCTGAGTCGAGATTGATAGACTCTTTGATTCCTGCTTGAGCAGGAGGTTGGACTAGATGACCTACAAGGGCCCTTTCAACTTGAGTGAATGAATGAATAGAAACATAGAAACATAGAAGACTGACGGCAGAAAAAGACCTCATGGTCCATCTAGTCTGCCCTTATACTATTTCCTGTGTTTTATCTTAGGATGGATATATGTTTATCCCAGGCATGTTTAAATTCAGTTACTGTGGATTTACCAACCACATCTGCTGGAAGTTTTTTCCAAGGATCTACTACTCTTTCAGAGAAATAATATTTCCTCATGTTGCTTTTGATCTTTCCCCCCAACTAACCTCAGATTGTGTCCCCTTGTTCTTGTGTTCACTTTCCTATTAAAAACACTTCCCTCCTGAACCTTATTTAACCCTTTAACATGTTTAAATGTTTTGATCATGTCCCCCCTTTCCCTTCTGTCCTCCAGAGATTGAGTTCATTAAGTCTTTCCTGATACGTTTTATGCTTAAGACCTTCCACCATTCTTGTAGCCCGTCTTTGGACCCGTTCAATTTTGTCAATATCTTTTTGTAGGTGAGGTCTCCAGAACTGAACACAGTACTCCAAATGTGGTCTCACACATTTGGATGAATGAATGAATGAATGAATGAATGAATGAATGAATGAATGAATGAATGAATGAATGAATGTTTTAGAACAGGGCTGGCTGCGGAATTCTGGGAGTTGAAGTCCATCAGGCTTAAAGTTGTCAAGGTTGGAGACCCCTGTTTTAGAACATAGATCTTCAAACTTGGAAACCTTAAGATTTGTGGACTTCAACTCCCAGCCAGCATTAGAGGTTTAACTCAGCATTTCATGCAGCAGAAGGAAATCATCCGAATGTTTCTCGATGCTTTCCAAAGTCAATGCTGACAGTTGAAGACATTTCTAAAATGAATATTCTCTAGGCCTTCCAAGGTCATCCCCTCCAATAGTATCTATTAAATCAAGGCGCCGAAAGAAGAATAAGACTCACAACTGATGCCCGGGAGGCAACAAAAGAACAGGGATGCCAGGAAGATCTATGGTTCTGTTCAGTTTCATCTTTATTCTGGTTGCCTTCAGAACACTTGTCGTGTCTGGGTTTCTGTTTCTAGTTCTGTTGTCAAATCTCAATAAATCTCTGCAATGTTCCTGGATCCTTTAATCTTGGGAATTGGAGATCAATGTTTCTTAGCCATTAATATCCTTCACTGGGAGAGTTAACTAGCTAGGATGTCTGAATCTTCCCTTTTAATCATCATGTTTTAAAGAGCTACCATATTTTTTGGAGTACAGTGTTCTCTCGATTTTCACGGGTTCGAACTTTGCGAATACTTTTAAAAAAATATTAATTAAAAATACTTCATGGGTTTTTTTCTATACCACGGTTTTTCCCGCCCGATGATGTCATACATCATCGCCAAACTAATAATTTTTGCAAATAAATAACAAAAAATAATAATTATTGTTAATAAATAATTATGTTTATAAATATTAGGATCACTAAGTATCTTATTCAATGGTGAATACCAGTAATAATGGTAAGTAAATGGTTGTTAAGGTAATGGGAAATGGTAATTTAGGGGTTTAAAGTACTAAGGGATGGCTTGTGATACTGTCCATAGCCAAAAATAGTGTATTTACTTCCGCATCTCTATTTTGTGGAAATTCAACTTTCACTGGTGGTCTCGGAACGCGTCCCCCGTGAAAATCAAGGGAACACTGTATATGATGCTTTTTGGGGAGGAAAATAGGGGAAAGAATCTGCTTACCAGGTGTTCTGCCGGCGTGTCTCAACCGCCCGTAATTACAGAGTAATTAGTCCAGGAAGACACACACCACATGATAATAGGAAAACCCCCAAATTTTTATAAACAGAAAAACAGAAACAGCTCCCTTTTTAAATGTCAAAGGGATTTTCTGGTACACACAAGGCACAGGTTAAATTCAATCCAATTGCTCAACCAATAACTGGGAAATTGAGTCCAATTCTAAAGTCCAGAGAGTCCACACACAATCTTGAACAGCACAAAAACCACAATCTTGATGAAACAATGAATCAGATAAACTGCCATGAGGCTAAAACACCAGGCTGCACTTTTATCGGTAGCACTAATCACAGCAGCCCCACCCAACCACAGGTGGCCTCATTTTCTCTTGTAATAATCCTTCAGTTGTTGTCTCCTATGCATCACTCTACACATGCGGGGATGTGTCATGTGCTCTTCTCTGCACTCTTTCTAGAGTCTTTGCATCTTTTTTACATTATGGTGACCAAAACTGAATGCAGTATTCCAAGTGTGATCTTACCATGGCATTATAAAATGGTATTAATAATTTTCTCTCTCCATCTTTCTCTCCCTCTTTCTCTCTCCTTCTTTCTCTCTCCTCCACTCTCCCTCCCTCCCTCCCTCTCCCTCTTTCTCTCCCTCTATCTCTCTCCTTCTTTCTTCAGTCTCATTCTTTCCTTCTCTCTCTCTCTCTCTCCCTTTTATACCATTTCAAAAATATTTAGAGAAAGGGAATTAATTAAAAGAGGACTAGATATACAAAATAAAATTGTCTAGCAATTAATTTTGGACAATTTATGATTTAGGTAATATGATTAAAATTAACAAAATTAAGATTTAGGTAACAATATATAGCATAGCAATGTAAAACTATTAGGCTGATAAAATAAAATTTAAAAAGCTATAGCAATATATGCCAATGGGTAGGTTAGCAAATGTGTAAATTGTTGAGTGTTTAAGACGTGATATATAACTGTAATTATGAATGATAATATCTATATGTCTGTATAAGTTGTCTTTTGTTTTTGTTTTTGTCTTTGTTTGTTTTATGGTATTTGTGTATTTTTCTTAATGTAAATAATTAATTTTTTAAAAGTCTTTTTTTAAAAAGAAGAACTTAATGACCTTTTTCTAGATTTAAGGATCTTTGCATTATGGTACCTAATAGGACAGGAGCATTTCAGACCAGTATGATCAGGGGACTGAGGGTTTTTGGTACAGCAAATGCAGCTACAGCAACCCCTTAAAGAGATTGAATGTTTTCTAAGAATATCAGAGAGCCATGTGTCTGCTAGGCAGCTTGCCAAGAAATTCTTTTCCAATGGAGTACCCAGGAGGGAAGTTGCAGTTTTGCTGTGCTCCAGTTTTTCAGATGGCTAGAGAATGGGATGAGCAACTTCATATACTGAGGGGGTGGAGAAGCATTGGCAGTCAAACATGGAAGAACTTCATCATGAGTCAAAGACCTTAATAACACAATAAGATATAAGATACAGAATAAGGATAGGGAGGGGTTTGGAGGTCTCAAGCAGAAGATCCTGTGCCATTTCGGACAGATAACTGTCAAATCTCATCTTAAAGATCTCAATTGATGGAACACCCACCATTTCTGAAGGAAAGCCATTCCACTGGTTAATTTCTCCTTTGTTCTAGTTGGAATCTCTAGTTGATAAGTTTCCACCCATTGCTTCTTGGTCTACCCTCAGGTGCTTTGGAGAATAATCTGACGGCCTCTTCTTTGTGGCAACCCCTGAGATATTGGAAAACAGTTATCATGTCTCCCATGGTTCTCATTTTCATTAAACTAGACATACCCAGTTCCTGCAATTGTTCTTCATATGTTTTAGCCTCCAGTCCCATAATCACCTTTGTTGCTCTTCTCTCCACTCTTTCTAGAGTCTCAACATCTTTTTTGCATCGTGGAGACCAAACGTATTTATTTATGTATTTATTTATCTGCTTGTTTGTTTGTTTATTTATTTAGTCCAATACACAATGAGGGTTTTAGTGTGTGTGTGTGTGTGTGTGTGTGTGTGTGTGTGTATCAGCTTGAATTGTAGGTCACTCAATCCCATTTTAACAAAATCTAAGTTTAGATAGTGGAGAGTTTTTTTTAGCTGACAAAGAGCATAATTTTAAGAGCTCAGCAATTCATGGATTCCACAGAATTGAGGTAGCTACAGCGAAGGTCAGAAGGTCAACAAATCTTAGAAAATTTCAGTGGTTAGAGTGGGGGGGGGTCATATAACTGGTTGAACCCCAGTCCTTTCATCAGAATCTTCCTTCAGCTTCACCTGCCATTGGGCTATAGGTGGTCTTCCACAAGTTATTCCCATGGTACAAAATAGGAGAGAGGGGTGAAAACGTATTTATTAAAATACATTACATCACTGCCCTTTCTCAATCAAATCTGGGCGGCTCCTAATCCCTGAAATTGAAACATATATAAAATCATATTAAAACTATAAAACTTGACCGATTAAAATATTAAAAATAACAAAAACCTGGTGCTGAGTCAATTTCTAATATGCAATTATCTAGACTTTTTTTGTCAAAGAAGAAGCAGAGCCTGAGGTGGAATAAAAAAGAGAATTAGTCTAGAATCATTAAATTCCACAAACAGTCGAAGTCCAACCCTCTTGAATTCTGTTAACTCTTATCGTGTGTAAATGTAGTGCTGTTAGTTGACTCAATTCCGTTTGTGTAAGAATGAGCCTATCATCTTAACTGATACTACAGAGTCTGGTAATGAGTTCCATGCATCAACTACTCAGTTACTAAAGTCGTATTTCCTGCAATTGAGTTTAGAACGGTTTACTTGAATAATAATTTAATAATAATAATAATTTATTAGATTTGTATGCAGCCCCTCTCCGAAGACTCGAAGCGGCTCACAGCAATTATAACAACATGACAAATCCAATATTTAAAATACATCTAAAACCCATCATTAAAACCATGCAACACAATCAAACAGTACATAAACTATATGAGCCCGGGGGTGTCTCAGTTACCCCACACCTGATGACATAGGTGGGTCTTCAATAACTTACGAAAGGCAAGGAGGGTGGGGACGGTTCTAATCTCTGGGGGGGAGTTGATTCCAGAGGGCCAATACCAGAGGAAGGCTCTTCCCCTGGGGCCCACCAAATGACATTTTTTAGTCAACGGGACCCGGAGAAGGCCAACTCTGTGGGACCTAATCGGTTGCTGGGATTCGTGCGGCAGAAGACGGCCCCGTAGGTATTCTGGTCCGATGCCATGTGGGCTTTATAGGTCATTACTAACACTTTGAATTGTGACCGGAAACCAATCAGCAGCCAGTGCAGGCCGCGGAGTGTTGACGAAACCTGGGCAAATCTAGGGAGCCCCACGATAGCTCTTGCGGCCGCACTCTGCACGATCTGAAGTTTCCGAACACTCATCAAAGGTAGCCCCATGTAGAGAGCGTTGCAGTAAGTTTGTATCTGTTGTGTGCTCGCGTGTTGTTGTGGTTGAAGCTGACGTAGTCATTGACAGGAAGGATGTAGTAGCAGATGATTTTATGGGCTATGCTTAGCTCGTGTTTAAGGTGACGTAGTTCTAAGCTTTCTCAACCTAGGATTGTAAGTCTTTGTAAAATCTCTACCGCCGAATCGTTTAAAATAACAGCCACAACAGTATTCTTGCTGGCTGTTTGGACTGTCATAATCACCATTGGGCTCTTCGATAGCATGGCTGATTCCCTATCCTGTTTGTTTTGGTTGCTTTGACCTTTTATTCCTGGAAAGCAAGAAGCAGCCCGATTTGCATAAACAAAGCCACCAGTAAATAAGAGCCAGAGGCATGTCCTTCGTCCTTGTGATTTCGCTCCAGCCATCATCCCTTTTAATCGGCAGTGCGAAAGGAGCCGTTGCCATGGAGATTCAAGGCAGCAGCAAATTCTATCCCCGGTGCCAAGATCCAGACGTGCACGAGCATACACACACACACACACACACACACACACACACACACCAGCAGCAGCCTTGTCTTCATAAACACCAACTTTTCCAACAGAGAGAAAACCCTGTGGTGGCTTTTTTGCAGGCCTCCTAATTGTTCTGCGTTTGGGTTTAGGAGATGGGAATAATTCATGGCCAGCATCAGGCTTCGCCACCACCCTGCCGATAATTTTGCAATTCTGTGGCTGCAGCTATTTTTAAAGCAGGGATTTCTCCGGAGCTTTTGCTGGGTGATAATGAAGCCAGAACACAAATCGGGTGAACCGTGCCAGAACAAAAATCATGCAGGTAAGAATAGAATGCAGAACACTGATGGTTCTGCTGGAAATTTTAAAGAAGTGGTTTTCGGCACCTAGTGGTCACCTAGACCAAAGCACCCCCTGTTCTGTCGGGCTCTCTGGTAGAATCCTCCCAAAAATTCACAGGTACAAATTTCAGACACACATACGTTTGAAAATTCAAAACAATGTTCTTTATAATGAAAATTCACTTAAACCAAGCCCTCTTTTGGTATAGCCAAGAGCACTCGTCTCCAAACAAACTGGTAATTTGTACAAGTCCCTTATCAGTTCTGTGATACTTAGCTTGCAGCTGTGAGGCAATTCACAGTCCTTCTTCTTTCACAAAGTGAAACACACTTTGCCCTGGTTTAGTTTCAAAGTGGGGAAAAATCAGCACACAAAAGGTCAAAGTCAGTAAAGCAGTCATGAAACACAACGATCAGATAATCCTCCACAATGGCCAAACCCATAGGCTGCTATTTATAGCAGTCTCACTAATTACCACAGCCCCACCCAACCGCAGGTGGCCTCATTTTCTTTGATAATAATCTCTCAGTTGTTGCTGCCTATGCATCGCTCTCTGCATGCGTGGTTATCATTAACTTCCCTGGAGCCATGGGAGAGTAAAAATGCCCTCCCCATCCCCTCTGGAGGCTCTCTGGAAGCCAAAAACACCCTCCCAGAGCCTCTGTGTGAGCCAAAAATCAGCTGGCTGGCACACCTTTAAGCCAGTCACATGACCTTTAAGACATCCTCCAATCACATGATCATCAAGCCACTCCCACCTGGTCACATGGATAGCAAGCCACACCCACAAAATAAGCCATGCCCACAGTGTGGTAGTAAAAGGTTTTGCAGCTCTTCACTGGTTGAATCTCTCCTTGTTCAGTTTCCATCCATTATTCCTTGTCTGGCCTTCATGTGCTTTGGAAAACAGCTTGACCTCCTCCTCTCTGTGGCAGCCCCTCAAATATTGGAAGACTGCTATCATATCTCCTCTGATCGAAGATATATGCATTTTTACCTTATTTTGATTAACATATTGCTTTGCATATTTACATATTTGCTTACTTACTGTTCTAAGTGTTGTTCTGCCAGCGTGTCTCAACTGCCCGTAATTACAGGGTAATTAGTCCAGGAAGACACACACCACACAATAAAAGGAAAACCCCAAAGTTTTTATAAACAGAAAAACAGAAACAGCTCCCTTTTTAAATGTCAAAGGGATTTTCTGATACACACAAGGCACAGGTTAAATGCAGTCCAATTGCTCACCCAATAACTGGGAAATTGAGTCCAATTCTAAAGTCCAGAGAGTCCACACACACAATCCTGAACAGCAAAAACCACGATCTTGATGGAACAATGAATCAGATAAACTGCCATGACACTAAAACACCAGTCTGCACTTTTATCTGTAGCACTAATTACAGCAGCCCAACCCAACCACAGGTGGCCTCATTTTCTCTTGTAATAATCCTTCAGTTGTTGTCTCCTATGCATCACTCTACGCATGCGTGGATGTGTCATTAATTCTTGTTCAGAATCCAGGGATGATACAGATGACTGATCTCCTCCAGGGCTGTCTGCCAAACTCCCCTCTTCCCTGTCACTCATGCTTCCTTGGTCAGAGGAGACTTCATTGGCAGATTCTACTGGGAGCAAAACAGGCTTGCGGCATGTGGATGTCTCCCCCACATCCACCTCCACATTCCTTGGGGCAGGAGCTGGGCCAGAGCTAACCACAAGTGTTAACTTTTTTTTATCATATTTCAAGACCTAAAATGGTCACCTAACATCAAAAACATCATCAAAAAAACACAACAAAGAATGTTCTTTCCGCACCAACTGCAGCAACTCAAACTGCCCAAGGAGCTGCTGATACAGTTCTACAGAGGAATTATTGAGTCTGTCATCTGCACCTCTATAACTGTCTGGTTTGGTTCTGCAACCCAACAAGACGGACCCAGACTTCAGAGGAGAATCAGAACTGCAGAAAAAACAATTGCTGCCAACCTGCTTTCCATTGAAGACCTGTATACTGCACAAGTCAAAAATATTTATGGACCCCTCACATCCTGGACATAAATTGTTTCAACTCCTACCCTCAGAACTTCCTACAGAAGTTACTGGACTAAAAGGCAGTGGGAGTTGTTTCGTTGGACTCGTGCAAGATATGGAATGAGGGAAGCCAACTTTAATTGGATGAAGTGGGAAAGTATTGTCCCACATCAAGAGAATCTCTCAGACAGAGAAAAAAGAGGCCCTGCAATTGAAGCTCTTTCCAGATTGATGTAGAAATCGATGCAAAAAAATGGGATCATACAGAGAACATCAATGCAAGATATTTCGACATTACGACAGTACAGTACATGCCAATTCTTAAGTAACCACGACATCTCCTTTTCATGGGGCGATTGCTTAATCTTTGTTCCCCACTGGCCAATTTCTTCCTCAAACTATATTTGCCACATGACAAAGCTGCACAATACATTCAATAGAATACATTCTTCTTCTTTTAATACTAGTGGGGTACCAATGGGGTACCAAATGGGGAAATATATTGGGGTCCTAACTGCAACTGAGATTGTTGTCTTCTACAGAAAACTCCAGTACAAATCTGAGAGTTTTAAAATATGGCCAAGGGATAACTATAAATCTATATGTAGACTTTCCTCATTTCTCAGGAAAGAACCAATTCAGAAATTGCAACTTAGAGACCTTCCTAAATTGCAGTTTTCAAAATTTTATCTGACTATGTGCTAAATGATTTGAGGGGAGGGGAGTCAGGGAGAAAGGTTTTACCAAAACATAGAGATTTATAAAATTTTAAAAAATCTATATCTACCATATCTATAATCTAGCTGGTTAGCTAGCTAGTTAATTATCATCCATCTATTTATCGATCAATTGATCAATCGATCTACCATCAATCATCTATCATCTACCTGCCTGCCTGCCTGCCTGCCTGCCTGCTTGCCTGCCTGCCTACTTACCTACCTACCTACCTACCTATCTATCTATCAGTCATCTAATCTATCTATCTATCTATTTATCTATCATCTAATCTATCTATCTACCTATCTATCTATCTATTATATGTCATCTATCATCTACCTACCTACCTACCTCTGTCTGTCTGTGTATTTGTCTGTCTGTCTGTCTATCTATCTATCATCTATCTATCTATCTATCTATCTATTTATCTATCTAACTATCTATCTAGTAAAAAAAACATTAGAAAACAACAGTCTTTTTCCCACCTTACACTAAAAAAATTACATTACATCAGTATAAACAATATCTAACTCTCTATTATGCCCGTCTTAATACAAATTTTCATTTCTACATTGAGTTAATCAAACCAATATCATTTTATCCTGTATAGCTTCTGTTCTGCCGGGCTCTCTGGTAGAAGCCTCCCGAAAATTCACAGGTACAAATTTCAGACACACACACGTTTGAAAATTCAAAACAATGTCCTTTATCACAAAATTCAAAAGAAACAAAGCACCCTTTTTGTATTGCAAAGAGCACTCTTCCGCAAAACAACCTTGTCGGCTGTACAAGTCCCTTAATCAGTCCTTTAGTACTTAGCTAGTAGCTGTAAAGAAATGTCACAGCCCTCCTTCTTCCCACGAAGTGAAACACACACACACTTTACTCTGCTTTGGTGTCAAAGGCGTGAAAAATCCACAAACGAAGTTCAGACACAGCGAGGCACGATCCTGAAGAGCTGCGATCAGATAATCTTCCACAACGGCCAAACTAGCATGCTGCTATTTATAGCAGCAGCTCTAATTACTGGAGCCCCACCCAAACACAGGTGGCCTCTCTTATCTCCTGTAATATTTCCTCAATTGGTCTCTTCGATGTATAAGTCTGTGCCTGTGTGGGTCTAACACTTCGTCATCCAAATTGACCGAACATAATGGTGATTGGCTTCCTGGGCTGTGTGCCAAGCCCCCCTCTTCCAAGTCAACCCCACCTTCTTCTTCGTGCGAGGAAACTGCACTCCCTGACTCTGCCGGCAACAAAACAGGCCTAGGACATGTTGATGTTTCCCCTGCCTCCACCTCCACATTACCTGGGGCAGGAGCTGGGCCAGAGCCAACCACAACAGCTTCTATATATATATCTAAAATAGAAAAAAAAATACTTATACTGTATCACATACGTTGTATTAGAAAATTCTATATGTTTAAATTCTTATTAATAAGGAAATTTGTGTTGTAACGATATATAGTGCTACCACCAATTCTTATCTTGCCATCTGGCTGACAATATTTTAATTCAATTTTCAAATCTCATCCTTCAACTCTGTCTGCTCTTATTGGTCTCTGGGAGGTAGGCAGCAGGAGACGGTCCCATAAACAGTCTGGCCCTGGTTAAATATTCTTCATCTGAATACTGGAAAGAATTTCTCCTTTTTATTGGTGTTAGCTCAATTGAGAAATTCACCTGGTATCTACACTTCTGAGACAAATAACTTCTTTAATATTCTCCAACCTTTGAAGGCAATGTGCACATTTTTATGATCAATCTTCTCTTGACTAATTACGAATAACGTCCAGATGTAGTCATCCCAGGATATTAAAATGTTGGAATCACCTCCAGTGTGAATAATGGATTTGTTTGGATCTTATTTAAGGGAAAGTGTTCTTGATCTCACTCTCTTATTTATATTTTGCTTTGTTGCTTTTATGGCTAATTACATACTTTTTTTTCTTCCTTAAAAATAATTACCTGAGGTACTGTTGCCTATATAATGAGGGAGGGAGGGGAGGAGAGGAAGGAACGAAGGAAGGAACGAAGGAACGAAGGAACGAAGGAACGAAGGAACGAAGGAACGAAGGAAGGAACGAAGGAAGGAACGAAGGAAGGAACGAAGGAACAAAGGGATTAGGGAGGGAGGGAGGAGCAAAAATGGGATGGGGAAGGAATGAATGAAGGAACGAACGAACGAAGGAACGAACGAAGGAACAAAGGGATTAGGGAGGGAGGGAGGGAGGAGGAGATGAGGAAGGAAGCGAGGGAGGAGAAAAAATGGGATGGGGAAGGAAGGAAGAAGGAAGGAAGGAACGAATGAACGAAGGAATGAAGGAACAAAGGAATGAAGGAACGAAGGAACGAAGGGATTAGGGAGGGAGGAGGAGATGAGGAAGGAAGCGAGGGAGGGAGGAGAAAAAATGGGATGGGGAAGGAAGGAAGGAAGGAAGGAAGGAAGGAATATAACTGCATTCTGCCAGATTGGCAATTGAAAATTGGACAACGTGATGGATTTGTGGGTGTGTGGGCAAGGACTTGAAATTTCAATTGGGTGGTGAAACCTGGAGGACTTCAGATTCAGGTTTCACCCAGATGTACCAACATGGTTCTGTTAATAAATTGGAAATTTAAGGAATACTTTGCCTCGGATTCTGATTTAGTTTTGAAAGCAATTTGGAACCCTGACACCAGGACCAGATGTAATTTTCTTCCCTATCTTTTGGATATGTCTAGTTTAATGAAAATGAGAGGGTGACATGATCGCAAAAAAGTGAGAAAGTGCAGAGAAGAACAACAAAGATGATTACAGGACTAGATGTCTGAGCAGGAGATTGGACTAGAAGACCTTTAAGGTCCCATCCAAATCAGTTATTCTGTTATATTTTTGGAGGAGTTCTCTGTTAATAAGGCTGTATTTAATCAAAGAGACCCTTTTCTAATGTCAAAGTGTTCCAACTTGGAATGCTTTATTTACATTTTTCAAAATCTGATACCTCTAAACCAGCTGGGAGGAAATTAAAAGTGGGAAATATTTCTGTCTTTCTAATTTGTTTTTATTTTTATTTTTAACTCTTTTGCTCAATTTGCATGTAATCAGAAGGAATGCATTTGGGCTAGCAAGCTTGAAAGAACTTTCAAGTTATCAGAAAATATTAGATATCCATTTATTTGGGATGCCCTACATGGCATCGGACCAGAATACCTACGGGACTGCCTTCTGCCGCACGAATCCCAGCTGCCAATTAGGTCCCACAGAGTTGACCTTCTCCAGGTCCCATCGACTAAACAATGTCATCTGGCGGGACCCAGGGGAAGAACCTTCTCTGTGGTGGTCCCGGCCCTCTGGAATCAACTCCCTCCGGAGATTCGAACTGCCCTCACCCTCCTCGCCTTCCGCAAGTCTCTGAAGACCTACCTATTTCGCCAGGCATGGGGTAATTAATGTATTCCCTTGTTGACTAGTAAGATTTATGTGTGGTATGATTGGTTGGATTGATAGTGGGTTTTTAGCATTAGTTTTTAATTATTGGATTTGTAATATATTGTTTATTGTTGTTGTGAGCCGCCCCGAGTCTTGGGAGAGGGGCTGCATACAAATCTACATACAAATTATTATTAATTATTATTATTGTGATATATGGACTCCTGTCTTGGGGAGAGGTTTGGAGTAGAAGACCTCCTTCAGTCCAATGACTGAAATACAGTATTTATCTGAGTGGTTGTAAAAAAACCAACAGGAAACAGCCTCTCCTGCAGGTAAAATATTGTTGGAGGTTTTTTGGGGGGGTGTTAATTTTATTTTTCTCCATACAAACTTTTCAATACATTTGGAAATATTTTCATATCATAATAAAAACAGTATCGAGTTAGTACATTATTTATAATTAATCTCCCCCAAAAATTATTAGTTCCAAATTAATTGCTTCCGGTGTCAATCCAACCCCCCAACCTTGACCTCTAATTTTGTCATCTAGGTATCTAAGTTTCTTCTAATCGAATTCAAGCTTAATTTCCTTTAAAACCTTATTAAATTAATATCCTTCTCCTTTAGTACCTCAAATATGCCATGGTCCTCCTTCTTATGTACAGTGTTCCCTCGATTTTCGCGGGGGATGCGTTCCGAGACCGCCCGCGAAAGTTGAATTTCCACGAAGTAGAGATGCGGAAGTAAATACACTATTTTTCGCTATGAACAGTATCACAAGCCTTTCCTTAACACTTTAAACCCCTAAATTGTGATTTCCCATTCCCTTAGCAACCATTTAGATTATTACTCACCATGTTTCTTTATTAAAGTTTATTTAAAAAAATATTTATTAAAGGTGGACGAAAGTTTGGTGATGACATATGACATCATCGGGCGGGAAAAACCATGGTATAGGGGGGGGAAACCGCAAAGTATTTTTTAATTAATATTTTTGAAAAACCGTGGTGTAGACTTTTCGCGAGGTTCGAACCAGAGAAAATCGAGGGAACACTGTATTCTCTCAAAACCCCAGGTAAAAAATTGTTGTTAATATTAAATTGGTTCCAAATTATACTGTATGAGTGTGTTCATTATAGCCCCACCAATTAAAATATATACCCATCAGTGTAAGTTAAGCCCAGCTTTAGTTGAATAAAATATTGCTTAACTAGAATAAAGTTCACAGCCCTAATTCTTATAAAAGAACTTTGCCATATTTATAATATGTCTGGGACCCAGAAATAAGGAACTCTTTAACGAATAAAACACAACTCAGATAATATATGACAATGTTTCCAAATGTCATTTTCCTCCATAATGATTAGGTTACTCCAATTCTATTAGTCAAAGCAGAGCTGAAAATATCTACTTGCATGGCGAAAAAAATGCCGCCTACATATTTTATATCAATTCTCCAATAGGTCTGGCAGATGTGGGATTCTCGGAATAAGACAGGGAATTACTTCAGTCGGAATATCTGACGAAACTTTGTTTTAGTATGGAATTTTGGCTAAGCTAAGCCAATTTTGTAACTAAAAAAAATGATGGACAGACCTTGAATCTCTTACAGCAGGGACAATTCCATGGAAAAATAATAATAATAATGAATAGGACAAAATTGTGTAAGGGCTGGTACAAAGGGAGGAAAATGAAAAGAGGTAATCAACTCTTTAAACTATTTGCTTTTAAGACATGTAGGATCAAAATCCTCATCACATTTTCCTCTACTTTTTCTTTGGCCGTTAATGAGATGAGCCAAAGTAATATCAGACTAAGATTATATGTTTAACAATGAATAAGTCGTGAAAAAAGTTTTAAAAGCACAGACAAAAAAGTTTTAAAAGCACAGACAAAATGCTTGTACAGGATTTATGGCATCGGACCAGGATATCTGCGAGACCACCTTTTGCCGCACGAATCCCAGCGACCGGTTAGGTCCCACAGAGTTGGTTTATTTCTCAGGTGCTATTTGGAATGCTGACAGCTTCCTTGAAGCCCCAGAGGCAAAAAAAATCCCCCAAAAGACAAACCGGAAGTTCCGAAAATGCACTTCTGGTTTGCCATTGTGCTATTTTTTGCACTCCAAAGGGTTCAGGGAAGCTTCTTGAAGCTCTGGAGTGCAAAAAACAGCACAACGGCAAAAAGTGCCCAAAAGAGCAAACCGGAAGTGTGTTTTCCTGAACTTCCGGTTTGCCCATTTGGGCACTTTTTTTCACCTACCGGGCTTGAGGAAGGCTTGTATACATGTGCAGGGGGCAGTGAAGGGTGTGTGTGCATGTGTGGGGTGGAGGGAAGGGGTGTGAGCACATGCATACATACTAGCACACCCACACACACACCTTTTAGCACATGAACCAAAAAAGGTTCGCCTTCACTGCCCTATACCAGTTCAGACAAGCAATTAACAATAACAATGACAATGACAACAACAACAAAAACAACAATAATAACAATAATAATAATAATAATAATAACAATAATAACAATAATAATAATAATTCTTTTTATTAACAATAATAATAATAATAATATCAATAATAATAATAATAATAATAATAATAATAATAATAATAAGAAGAAGAAGAAGAAGAAGAAGAAGAAGAAGAAGAAGAAGAAGAAGAAGAAGAAGAAGAAGAAGACTCGGGGCGGCTCACAACATAACTGCAATACAATATAAATACAAATCTAATGTTAAAAACTTTTAAAAACTAATTTAAAATACATTGTTATAAAAACGTATCTGTTACACTATCATACACACAAACATAATAAAGGTCAGCGAGAAAAGGAGGTGGGGAGATTAATCCCCCCACACCTGGTGGCAAAGGTGAGTCTTCAACATTTTACAGAAGGCGAGGTTTTTAACTGCACCTTGTTTAGCACATGTGAAGATGGTCCAGTCTGTGGAACAAATCAAGGCACTATAATAAGCCGTTGCACAGTTTAATTGATTTTTTTAAAAAACCCAGATGCATCATCTTGAGTGATGATGTGTAAATTATACCAAGGAGATGGATCAGGAGCCTATCCAGTGTCAAGATAAGTTTACTGTTGAGCTGAACTCAGTTTTTGATGACTCCAGCTTATAGTACATACCCATCATTTTGTTGGCAACCATACAGAAGTGATTTGTCCTTGCTTTCTTCTGGGAACTAGTAGAGGGCATCCTCATATTAATGTTATTTACGGGACCGTCTCTTGCCATATACCTCCCAGAGACCAATAAGAGCACACAGAGTTGGCCTCCTCCAGACCCCGTCTGCCAAGCAATGCAAGCTGGCAAGACCATGGGAAGGGCCTTCTCTGTTGCCGCCCCGGCTCTATGGAATCAACTCCCCCCTGATGTCTGTACTGCTCCCACCCTACTGGCCTTCCATAAGGCCATGAAGACCTGGCTTTGCCGACAAGCCTGGGGGCCATGAACCAACAATGGCCAAATTGTATGAATGTTTAGTATGCATGTTGGTTGGTTGTTATGTTATTTGAATTTTAATTAATTGTTTTATAACTTAGTTTTATATTTGACCTCTTTTTATTGTCTTGTATTTTATATTATTGTAAGCCGCTCTGAGTCCTTCCAGATTGGGCGGCATAGAAGTCAAATAGATAAATAAATAGATAGATAGAGAGACAGACAGACAGACAGACAGACAGACAGACAGACAAACAGATGATAGGTAGGTAGGTAGGTAGGTAGGTAGGTAGGTAAACAGACAGACAGACAGACAGACAGACAGACAGACAGACAGACAGACAGATAGATAGATAGATAGATAGATAGATAGAAATATAGATAGATAGAAAGATAGAGATAGATAGATAGATAGATAGATAGATAGATAGATAGATAGATAGATAGATAGATAGATAGATAGATAGATAGATAGATAGATAGATAGTGGCAATGTTTCAGATTTAAGGGGGGAAATATTTGGAAGTGGATTTGGGTACTCACCTAAGCCAGCAAAAGCAAGTCCTACAATCATTGAGTTTCTACAATGAGCAGAGGCAATTGTCAACGTTACAATTAGCATCCGAGAAATAAATCAGAATCCAAACCTTGGCCTTCTTCCAAGTTCCAATTTATTAGCAGAGCCATGTTGGTTATGAACTGCAGTCAAACTGATACTAACTTTTCCTACAATTCTCCACCCAGGTTAACGTTCATCCCTCATCCCCACAACCACAAGTTCATCACATGGACCACTCCGGTTCCCTGAATGTCCACGATCCTCTCATGTACTTCCGGATGGTGCTCAACAAAGGATGACCTTGAATGTCTGGAAAGAATTTGTTGTGGCTAGTACTTTTCCCTCCCATGCAACCACCCCTCCCCAATTCCCACAGCACCATTTTACTTGTGGCGGGCCAAAGTCTCCAACTCAAAACGATGGCTTCGGACTGACAGCAATGTTCAAGAATTCAAGAAAAAAATGAGTCGTGGACTTCAACTCCCAGAATTCCTGACCTAGCTGGAAAGACAGCTACACAAGAAGCACTTCATAGCCATGCCCTGAGATATGCAGTCAGGCGGTAGGGAAAGCAAGTAGGATGCTTGGCTGCATAGCTAGAGGTATAACAAGCAGGAAGAGGGAGATTATGATCCCGCTATATAGAGTGCTGGTGAGACCACATTTGGAATACTGTGTTCAGTTCTGGAGACCTCACCTACAAAAAGATATTGACAAAATTGAACGGGTCCAAAGACGGGCTACAAGAATGGTGGAAGGTCTTAAGCAGAAAACATAAATACAGAAAATAGTATAAGGGCAGACTAGATGGACCATGAGGTCTTTTTCTGCCGTCAGACTTCTATGTTTCTATATTTCTATATTATCCACTGAAAAACAAGCAATTGAGATTTGGGAAGCAGATATTACTAGACCCCTAAATTTGGAACCAAGTCCTTCCTGCAAACCGCACTCAGGAATAGCAACGTAGCCAGCTTGCTGCTTGTAAAGCTTTTAATGAAAAATGTATGTTATGGTAATCACATTCTTGTGTGATTCAGTCACAACAGGCAAGGAGAGGGTCCAGAAACTCCTCACTTTGATGTGTACAGTTTTTTTAAAAAAAAAAAAAACCCAAAAGCTGTGTGCGAACTATATTTAGCTTCCGTTCACTTGCGGGAGTGAAGCTTCCCTGGTGAGGCTCCATGTCTTGGCAGGCTGGCAAGGTCTAATTATGGCTTGCAAAAATCTGGCTGTGGAAAAGCAATAGTACTCTCCTTTTATTCATGGCTAAACAAGGACCTTCTGTTGTCCACGAGACATGTCTAAAATGAAACCAGCGTGGGCTGGACTATGGAAAAGAGCGCCTGGCTACCGATCAGCTGGCTTGGGGGGGATAGATAGAGAGAGGGAGGGAGAGGGAGGGAAGGAAGGAGGGAGGGAGGGAGATGAAACTTTATTTATTTACTTATTTATTTATTCAATTTTTATGCCGCCCTTCTCCTTAGACTCAGGGAAGCTTACCACATGTTAGCAATAGCACAAGGACAGTCCTCCACCGAAATGCTCTTCCATTTGTGGGAATTAATTCATAAATAGCATCATTTTATTTATTTATTTATTCATTCATTCATTCATTCATTCATTCATTCATTCATTCATTCATTTATTTATTTATTTATTTATTTATTTATTTATTTATTTATTTATTTATTTATTTATTTATTTAACCGGTAGCATTTAGACTTATAGCCATAGCACTTATATTTATATACCGCTTCATAGTGCTTTTACAGCCCTCTCTAAGTGGTTTATAGAATCAGCATATTGCCCTCAACAATCTGGGTCCTCATTTTACCCACCACGGAAGGATGGGAGGCTGAGCCAATCTTGAGCCTGGTGAGATTTGAAATTGCAAGCATCGTCAGACACTCACTGTGATATAGAGATGGATATGGTGATTATTTACCTAGCCGCCAATGATTGGCTAATCTAGGGGCGGGAGAAATAAACTCCTGTCAGTGACTAGCAGGCTTCAGGGACGCCCTTAAAAGCAGCTTCCCTGCAGCCTGCCAGCAGTCCATATTAGTTCTAGCTAACAGACGATCAAAGTGCTGAAATCAGAGGAAACACAAGGAATCTAAGCTGTGTATAGTTAGAGATATAGATATAGAAAAGAAAGAATGTGATAAGATAAAGAAAGAAGTTATAAGTCAAGATATATTAAAAATAGAGCTAATGTATATAACTAAATGTGATATTAATGGGGGAATAGACTGAAAACTGAAAACTGTAGTGGAAATACAATATCAACGCAGTTTCCCGTAAAAGAAAAAGTTAGAAAGGTTTGTATGTTTTAATGTTATGATTGTATAGGTTTGTCTGAAGTTTGTGGTTGAATGTTTTACATGTATTTTTTTAATGTTTATACTTAATAAAAACTTTTTTTTAAAAAAGTGCTGAACTGTTCCTGTAACTTGCCTCCTCAATTACGTGTGAATCTAACACTGACTTCTTTTATAAATAACACTTTTATATTGGGGAGGCCTTCTATTCTTCCTGGAGTCTACTTATTGTCAATAGGGACGCTGAGCAAAAGACAGTGTAACCCAGAGCCAAGTTACACCAGATATATAGACCTAATCTCTCCTTCTCTATATAGCCCAGAGCGTAAGACTAGAAGTGAAGGGTATAAGCAGCAGCAGACCAGATGTTTCATGAACCTTCTGAGATACAGTGATACCTCATCTTACAAACGCCTCATCATACAAACTTTTCGAGATACAAACCCAGGGTTTAAGATTTGTTTTGCCTCTTCTTACAAACTATTTTCACCTTACAAACCCACCTCTGCCGCTGGGATGCCCCACCTCCGGACTTCTGTTGCCAGCAAAGCACCTGTTTTTGCCAGGAATTGAGAAGGCCAGATGCCATGATCTTAGTTTTCTTAATGTTGAGTTTCAAGCCAACTTCTGCACTCTCTTTCACCCACATCAGGAGACTCTTTAGTTCCTCTTCACTTTCTGCCATTAGAGTGTATCATCTGCATATCTGAAGTTGTCCAGCTTTTATCATTGAAATTGCAGCATCGCAAAAACACAGAGGTTCGGAGGTGGGGTTTCGAGGACTTCAGTGTTTTGGCGATGCTGCGATTTCACTGAGGCTCCCCTCACTGGGAAACCCCACCTCCGGACTTCCATTGCCAGCGAAGCGCTTGCTTTTGTGATGCTGGGATTCCCCTGCATCAAAGCATTCTTTCGAGGAGTTCAAGGACATTCTATGCCCACCCACCTGGGCGGAAGCGGAGGAAGGACTTGCCATGCTGGCACAATCTGAGTGGGCAATGTGACAAGGGATGTGAACGTTCAACTGAGTGGGAAACTTAAATACGGAAGTCTGGAGGTGGGGTTTCCCATGGAGGGGAGCCTCAGGGGAATCCCAGCAGCGCAAAAACGGGCGCTTCAGCTGGCAAAAGGGGTGAGTTTTGGACTTGCACACATTAATCACTTTTCCATTGATTCCTATGGGAAACATTGTTTCATCTTACAAACTTTTTCCCTTAAGAACCTCGTCCCAGAACCAATTAAGTTTGTAAGACAGGGTATCACTGTACTTCCTAGCTGTTACAGCTGTTTGCTGGGAAGTGACCAGCTGCCCTCCGCTGTCTGCATTGAAATAGAAGTTTGGCAATCAGTTGTCAGACAGCTGCACTTATGCACCCTACAGGTCTTGCCTTCAGAATTGGATCTCTTCCAAGGTTTTACCTAGTGTGTGGTTTTATAAAAATGTAGAGTAGAGGTATAGAACAATGAGCACATTTTTGAGGTCCTTAGCACATGATTCGGAGATTGTTCTTTATGGCTTGTGAATCCCTCCCTCTGTCAAGGATCCAGGTAACATCCGAACTAAATCAGAATCCAAGTCAAAGTGCTCCTCAAAGTTCCAATTTATTTCCGGAGCCATCCTGGCACCTACACTGGGAAACTGGAATCTAAGTTTCCCACTCAGTTGAACGTTCACATCCCTTGTCACGTTGCCCACTCAGATTGTGCCAGCTTGGCAAGTCCTTCCTCCGCTTCCGCCCAGGTGGGTGGGCATAGGATGTCCTTGAACCTTTCGAAAGAATGCTTTGTGGCTGCTTCTGTTCCCTCATGAAATTCACCCCTCCCAAATTCCCATAAACACCAGGCCTTCTATAGATAGTGTGGCAAGCTGTTAATTTATCACCAACCTCTGCACCAGCCTGACAATTAATCAGTGGAACAGCTTGCCACCAGAAGTTGTGAATGCTCCAACACTGGAAGTTTTAAGAAGATGTTGGATAACCATCTGTCTGAAGTAGCGTAGGGTTTCCTGCCTAAGCAGGGGGTTGCACTAGAAGACCTCCAAGGTCCCTTTCCACTCTGTTGTTATTGTTGTTGTTATGGGTAAATTGTTTTCCTTGGTTTTGATTATTGTTAATAGTACATATAGTTTAATGACTCTGCATTTTGAGCAAAAATAGGATCTGTCAGTCCCATTTGCTCCAGCAGAAGAGGTAGACTGCATTAGTAAAGGAATTTTGGGTGGTGAGTTGCAGGAAAAAGAGCCTTTTCTGACATGCCTCCCATCCTTTGGAACCTCATGCCACTCATAATACGATCCTCTCTACCCTCTTGTCTTCAATGTTATCTTCAACTGTTAAAGATAAATTGTTTTTAATTTTATAATGTTCTCGTTGTTTTAGGTTGCACTTTTAAGATGTTAAGAGTCTACCAAGAGGGGCGGCATACAAATCTAAATAATAATAATAATAATAATAATAATAATAATAATAATAATAATAATAATGTTGTAAGATGTCCAGAGTTGCTGGACAGGGAAATTAGTGAGAAAAAAGAAAGGAAGGAAGGAAGGAAAAAGAAAGAAAGAAAGAAAGAAAGAAGGAGGGAGGGAGGGAGAAAGAGAAAGATAGAGAGATAATGAGAGAGAGGAAGGAAGGGAGGGAGGAAGAAAGAGGGAGGGAGGGAAGGAGGGAGAAAGAAAATGAGAGAGAGAGAGGAAGGGAGGGAGGGGAGGGGAGGGAGGGAGGGAAGGAAGGAAGGAAGGAAGGAAGACTGCCATTTCTAGGTTAGCCCATTGCTTCCCTTGATCATTCATTCAAAGATAAAAGAATAAGAAAGGAAGAAAACCTTATTTTGTTTGTTTCAAATTCCTTCTGGAAATAAATCCAATAGAGTATCGGTTCGCATAGTAGAAATGCAAGTTTTTCAAAATGAACATAATCCCTAAAATGGGCTGTACAATGATTCTATTCCAGACAGAAATTGTGATAAAGTGCACCATTGCTTAAGAACCAGTAGAAAGACGTGGTGGTTTCCAACACTTTTAACAATTGTGTAAACGTTCAACACCCACACCAACCACGGTAGAAAAACCGAGTAACAATTAAAATGTTAATACCTCAATAGCTGGATAAATTCTCAACACCCAAAATGAGAACCGCACTGAGAAACCCTCGGAAAGAATGTTACACAGGAAGAGCAAATGGAGAGGAAATAGCCTTGGTTAAGAAATAATAATTACAAATTTGTTATGGTCTGAACTTGTTGTGCTTGTGATTGGAATCAGCTGGAAGGATCTCATGATGAAAGAAAAACACCTGGGAATTTTAAAAAATATTTGTTTAAAAAAAATTTTTTAAAGATAATGGCGCCCATGGACCAACACCAACCAAACCGATTCCATGACGTTATTGTGATGTCCACCAGCTGTTTGATACAAGTTCAGGTAAACTAATCCAAACCAAAAGAAACCCATCTCTGCTACACACACACACACACACACACACAAACTGTTCTAGATCATTGAGGGATTACAAAGAATTCCAAATACAGAGGTACCTCTACTTAAGAACGCCTCCACTTACGGAACTTTTCTAGATAAGAACCGGGTGTCCAAGATTATTTTGCCTCTTCTTAAGAACCATTTTCTACTTAAGAACCTGAGCCTGGAAAAATTTCCCAGGAAATTTGAGAGCGGCACCAATTGTCCATGGGGATCTTGAGCAGAAAGAGAAGGCAAGACCCTCCCTTTCCCTTGACCCCCAACAAATGGTACCCAAGGGAACCCTGTCTGCCTCAACCAACATAGGGGCGGCACATGGACATCCGTTTCAATAACCACCGATACACTTAGCATCCATGAATCTGTCAGGACTGAGAGAAAAATTTACGTAGACTTAGTGGCCAGAACTAGTAATGGAAATGGAAAGTCCTTTCAAAGCCACACTGGGTATCCTTCTCTGCCTTGTTTGTGGATTACTTTGGATTTGGATTACTCATCACCTCGAGGCTCGACTACTGTAATGCTCTCTACATGGGGCTGCCTTTGAAAAGTGTTCGGAAACTCCAGATCGTGCAGAATGCAGCTGCGAGAGCAATCATGGGGTTCCCTAAATATGCCCATGTCACACCAACACTCCGCAGTCTGCATTGGTTGCCGATCAGTTTCCGGTCACAATTCAAAGTGTTGGTTATGACCTATAAAGCCCTTCATGGCACCGGACCAGATTACCTCAGGGACCGCCTTCTGCTGCACGAATCCCAGTGACCAGTTAGGTCCCATAGAGTGGGTCTTCTCCGGGTCCCGTCAACTAAACAATGTCACTTGGCAGGGCCCAGGGGAAGAGCCTTCTCTGTGGTGGCCCCGGCCCTCTGGAACCAACTTACCCCAGAGATTAGAATTGCCCCCACCCTCCTTGCCTTTCGTAAGCTGCTTAAAACCCACCTGTGCCGCCAGGCACGGGGGAATTGAGATACGCTTTCCCCCTAGGCCTTTACAATTTTATGCATGATATGTCTGTATGTATGATTGGTTTTTATAATAATGGGATTATTGTTATATGCTTTTTTATTGCTGCTGTTAGCCGCCCCGAGTCTGCGGAGAGGGGCGGCATACAAATCCAATAAATAAATAAAATAAATAAATAAATAAATACTTTGCAGCAGTGTTTTTCAACCTTAACAAATTTAAGAAGTGTGGACCTCAAGTCCCAGAATTCCTCAGTCAAGTCAACCGGCTGAGGAATTCTGGGAGTTGAGGTCCAAACCATCTTAAAAGTTGCTAAGGTTGAGAACCACTGTTCAAATTGCTCGTGCATGTTTTTTGTGTGGGAAACAAAATCAGCAAATTATGCAAGTTATATTTAATCCTCATGGTTGGAAGATTTCTAGGAGACTGTTAAAGTCTGAGAGAACTGAAAGTAGTTCAAGGTCACAGAATTGCTGATCCTTCCTTTGTCCTAAATCAGACTTTGGTTCATTTCCTCAATGTGACCCAGTGCCCAAGGGGGAAGGCAGGAGAACCGTGTTTTGCTGTTGTTCATTCATTTGAAGACAACTGATTAGTATAACACCAGTTATTGGGTAAACTGGCTATGTACTAGATCAGGGGTGTCAAACTCAAGGCCCGGGGGGCGAATTAATTAGTTTGTTTGTTTGTTTGTTTGTTTGTTTGTTTGTTTGTTTGTTTGTTCGTTCATTCATTTATTATTTATTTAGTATGCCGCCCCTCTCCATAGACTCGGGGCGGCTCACAACAGTAATAAAAAAACAATGTACAATACAAATCTAATAATTAAAACTAAAAACCCATAATTTAAGAGAACATACACACAACATACCATACATAAACAGTATAGGCCTGGGGAAGTTATCTCAGTTCCCCCATACCTGACGGCAGAGGTGGGTTTTAAGGAGCTTGCGAAAGGCCGGGAGGGTGGGGGCAGTTCTAATCTCAGGGGGGAGCTGGTTCCAGAGGGTCGGGGCTGCCACAGAGAAGGCTCTTCCCCTGGGCCCCGCCCCTGGATCCAGCCCGTGGGTTAAATCTGGTCCATGGTGCTGCCCTGGAAACACCAGAGTGGGTCTTCTCCGGGTCCCGTCAACTAAACAATGCCGCTTGGCAGGACCCAGGGGAAGAGCCTTCTCTGTGGCGGCCCCGGCCCTCTGGAACCAACTCCCCGCAGAGATTAGAATTGCCCCCACCCTCGTTGCCTTTCGTAAGCTACTTAAAACCCACCTCTGCCGTCAGACATGGGGGAATTGAGATACTCTTTCCCCCTAGGCCTTTACAATTTTATACATGGTATGTCTGTTTATATTAATGGGTTTTTTAATCGTTTTTAGTATTGGATTATTATTGTATACTGTCTTATTATTGCTGTTAGCCGCCCCGAGTCTCCGGAGAGGGACGGCATGCAAATCCAATAAATAATAATAATAATAATAATAATAATAATAATAATAATAATAAACAGTGAAGGACTGGCCACTGGTGCCTTTGCCAGCCAAAATGGAATTTGGGAGGGCATGCAGCCCTCCTGAGGTCTATTTTCACTGGGAGAGGGTTGCAGTCCATCGTATTCAAAGAAGACCTTGACATCTAAATTGGGGGGGGGGGGTATATCTCTTCCCAGATTCTATCTTGCTCCAAATAGCTGGGCGCAATGGTTGATCAGAGTGTCTTTCATGTCTTGCCGTGATCTTAGCGCACTAAATCACTTGCAGAAACCATCTTCATGACCGTTGTCCTATTCTAGTAGATTTCATCCACTCAGTCCGCCGGAATCTCTCTTCACATGCTTGGATAGACAAGTGCAGCAATGGACCACTTCCAGAACGGTTGAGATCACCATTCCAGTAGCAGAAATACCAATGCGCATTTATTCGTTTGTGCATGACATGCGCAGAAACAAAATCTCGTGTAAGAATGCTCGCATGTGTGAGATTTTGGCAATTTTGGGGGGGGGTTGCTTCTGCCCATGCGCAGAAGCAAAGAAATCAGCAAAAATTGGCAAAATCTTGCAGATGCGAGTGTCCATATCTCGTCATCACTCCGCGGACTGCATTGGCTACTGATCTGTTTCCGGACACAATTTAAAATGTTGGTTATGACCTATAAAGCTCTACATGGCATAGGACCAGGCTATCTCCGAGACCGCATTCTGCCGCACGAATCCCAGCGACTGGTGAGGTCCCACAGAGTTGGTCTCCTTAGGGTCCCATCGACCAAACAATGTTGGCTGGCAGACCTATGGGAAGAGCCTTCTCTGTGGGGGCCCTGGTCCTCTGGAATCAGCTCCCCCCGGAGATTCGTACTGCCCCCACCCTCCTTGCCTTCCAAAAGAGTTTAAAAACTCATATTTGCCACCAGGCCTGGGGTTCCTTAGATTGATTTGATTTGATTTGATTTGACTTGACTTGACTTGACTTGACTTGACTTGACTTGACTTGACTTGACTTGACTTGATTTGAATGCTGCCCCTCTCTGTAGACTCGGGGCGGCTAACAACAATAATAAAACAGCACATGACAAATCTAATATATAAAATAATTAAAAAACCCTTATTAAACACCAAACATACGCACAAACATACCATGCATAAATTGTATAGGCCTGGGGGGGAAAGGAATATCTCAATTCCCCCATGCCTGACGACAGAGGTGGGTTTTAAGGAGCTTATGAAAGGCGAGGAGGGTGGGGACAATTCTGATCTCTGGTGGGAGCAAGTTCCAGAGGGTCGGGGCCACCACAGAGAAGGCTCTTCCCCTGGGCCCTGCCCCTGGATCCAGCCCCCATTGGTTGCCAATCAGTTTCCGGTCACAATTCAAAGTGTTGGTTATGACCTATAAAGCCCTTCATGGCACCGGACCAGATTATCTCAGGGACTGCCTTCCACTGCACAAATCCCAGCGACCAGTTAAGTCCCACAGAGTGGGTCTTCTCTGGGTCCCGTCAACTAAACAATGCCGCTTGGTGGGACCGAGGGGAAAAGCCTTCTCTGAGGTGGCCCCGGCCCTCTGGAACCAACTCCCCCCAGAGATTAGAATTGCCCCTACCCTCCTTGCCTTTCGTAAGCTACTTAAAACCCACTTCTGCCGCCAGGCATGGGGGAACTGTGATACTCTTTCCCCCTAGGCCGTTACAATTTTATGCATGGGATGTCTGTATGTATGTTTGGTTTTTATAATAATGGGTTTTTAATTGTTTTTAGTATTGGATTATTATTGTATACTGTCTTGTTATTGCTGTTAGCCGTCCCGAGTCTTCGGAGAGGGGCGGCATGCAAATCCAATAAATAATAATAATAATAATAATAATAATAATAATAATAATAATAATCCCATACACCTCAATATGGATAATGGATAACTTAAGCATGCTCTGAAATCTATGCTAGCCTCGGATTAGGCAGGAGTGGAAAAGATTTCTCAATTTCAAGGCTTATCCTTTGACCATCCTTTTCTTGGAAACAAGGTGGTTTGTACCGCCTTATAGCTGGCTGTGAACTTATCATTTCTGGGACATAAAACCTGAACGTTGTTTGGTTCAGTGGGGTCAGGGTGGAGCAATTATGCCCTATCTTGCTCTCCCCCGCTCTCTTTTGCACCCAACCGATCGGGCACTTAAGATTTGGCAATGCCAGGACTTGTCAAAGATATAATAAACTGTCTTTGTTGTACAACATTATGACCGGAAACGATTGGAAGGAATACTATGGGTGGAGCGGTTTATATAAAAAGAAGAAGTTTGATACACCTGTTAAGCCTCGGCGATATTTGACAAAGGTGGGTCCTAGTTAATTGGTCCTGGATGGGTGTCTATCCTTGCTTGAACCTGAAACAAAATCAAAGGACATTCAAGACAATTGCTCAATAATATTTTGACCAACAAGGTCAAAAATCGCAATGATGTGGCTTTGGCAAGCATTTGCAGGTACTCTTAAACGGGGGTCCTCAAACATGTTAAACAGGGGGCCAATTGACTGTTGGGGGGGGCTGACCAGCTGGGTGGGTGTAGCTAGATCATGTAACTAGGTGGCCGTGGCCAATTTATTATTTTTATTTATTTATTAATCAGATTTGTATGCCGCCCCTCTCCGTAGACTCGGGGCGGCTAACAGCAATAATAATACAATGTAAACAAATCTAATATTTAAGTTAATTTAAAAAACCCCAATTTAAGAAACCAATCATACATACTGACATACCATGCATACATTTTATAAGCCTAGGGGGAAGGGAAAGTCTCAATTCCCCCATGCCTGGCAGCACAGGTGGGCTTTAAGAAGCTTACGAAAGGCAAGGAGGGTGGGGCAACTCTGATATCTGGGGGGAGTTGGTTCCAAAGGGTCAGGGCCGCCACAGAGAAGGCTCTTTCCCTGGGTCCCTCCAAACGGCGTTGTTTAGTTGACAGGACCCGGAGAAGGCCAGCTCTGTGAGACCTAACTGGTCGCTGGGATTCGTGCGGCAGAAGGCGGTCCTGGAGATATTCTGGTCTGGTGCCATGAAGGGCTTTATAGGTCATAGCCAACACTTTGAATTGTGACCAGAAAGTGATCGGCAACCAATACAGACTGTGGAGTGTTGGTGTAACATGGGCGTATTTAGGAAAGCCCATGATAGCTCTCGCAGCTGCATTCTGCACGATCTGAAGTTTCCGAACACTTTTCAAAGGTAGCCCCATGTAGAGAGCATTACAGTAGTCGAGCATTACAGTAGCAATTCATTGTGTTCATAAGAACACAATAAGAGCTAAAGCCCATGGAGTTTAGCACCCTAGAGATTCTGGGAGTTGAAGTCCACACACCTTCATGTTCCCAAGGTTGAGAAATGCTGCTTTAGATAATCTCAGATCATTGTGATTACATTAATTAAATCATCATCCGATTTAGAACAGTTCCAAGTGCCTTTCATGGCAAGAGAAGGCAAGGGAAGACCAGGAAAGGCCCTGGTTGTTATTTTTTTTCTTATAGAATATTTTTGAGTATTTATTCCTACCGATCCATGCCCAGCAGCTACGTCATGATCGTGCCAGCACGAAGCCAAGCCAACCCAACGTTCTTCCCAGAGACCTTTTGATATGCTAATACACCAATATTATAACATCTGTAAGCTGCAGTGGAGCTTTTATAATTAATTTTCTTGCTGCTGTGTTGCGGTGTCTCTATTTTGTTTCCGAGCCTTCGTTTCAGTTTGCATTTTGAAATCCGTGGTTTTCACATGTTTCCTTATGTATTTGTTTTGTCTGTTTTCTTATAAACATTGTAAACCACTCTGGAAGATGAAGAATGTCTGTTTTTAAAAGATAAACCATAAATCAGTTGTCTTTCCTCATTAAGGAATGAGGGGGAATTTGAACATGAATGTCGGGTATGGGGATGTGAATTGGGAATTTGGTCTCTGTCTTTATCTCTGTTCTATAAGTTGCAGGCTGAAATGCTTCTGAAAAAGCATTTGATCGAAAAAGTTGTAGCAAACAATATTGGCTGTGATGTCCAATGACAAAAACAACTTTTCCTTGTTCCATTATTAAATGTGGCTTATCACATCTTTGAATTATAATCCCACTAGTCCCCTCTCATTGGACATCTGGTAGAAGTTGAGGTTTATAGTTGTTGTTTTTTTCATTTATTCTTTGTCCAATATACAATACATATGGAAGAAAATAGACATTAAGTAATATATATAAGGATAGTAAGTAAAAAAGAAGAGAAGTAGATGAGAAGGAGAGAATATATAAGATATATGAGAAAAGGAAAGACAATTGGACAGGGGACGTTAGGCACATCAGTGCACTTATGTACGCCCCTTACTGGCCTCTTAGGAACCTGGAGAGGTCAATCGTGGAGAGTCTAAGGGAGAAATGCTGGGGGTTGGGAGTTGACACTACTGTATTGAGTCCGGTAATGAGTTCCATACTTCGACAATTCGATTGTTAAAGTCATATTTTTTACAGTCAAGTTTGGAGAGGTTAATATTAAGTTTGAATCTGTTGTGTGCTCTTGTGTTGTTGCGGTTGAAGGTGAAGTCGTTGACCGGAAGGACATTGCAGCATATAAACACTGAATAATAAACACTGAAGTGTGGCTGTAATTTCTCAGTCAAACCTCTAACACCATCAAGTGTTCCCATTATTATTCTTTTGGCCTGTGGATGGAAGGTTCTAAGCCATCTTTCAATGCTTACACAATGCAGTCTTTTGCCATTCCTCCTCAAGGGATTAAGCCAATTCAAAATTCATATCACTCTGTGCAAACTTGACTCGAATGGAAGCATGTGCATATTTCACCCCAGTTCAGTGGCAACCTCTTGAGTTAATAACCCACCTGTTCTGCTGGCGTGTTTCAACTGCCCGTAATTACAGGGTAATTAGTCCAGGAAGACACACACCACACGATCAAAGGAAATCCCAAAAGTTTTTATCAACAGAAAAACAGAAACAGCTCCCTTTTTAAATGTCAAAGGGATTTTTTGGTACATACAAGGCACAGGGGAAATGCAATCCAATTGCTCACCCAATAACTGGGAAATTGAGTCCAATTCTAAAGTCCAGAGAGTCCACACACAATCTTGAACAGCACAAAACCCACGATCTTGACGAAACAATGAATCAGATAAACTGCCATGAGGCTAAAACACCAGGCTGCACTTTTATCTGTAGCACTAATTACAGCAGCCCCACCCAACCACAGGTGGCCTCATTTTCTCTTGTAATAATCCTTCAGTTGTCTCCTATGCATTTATTTATTTATTTATTTATTTATTTTATTTATTAGATTTGTATGCCGCCCCTATCCGTAGACTCGGGGCAGCTCACAACACAATAAAACAGTTCATAACAAATCTAATAATTTACAATTTAAAATATTTTTAAAAACCCATTATTAAGCAGACATATGTACAAACATACCATACATAAATTGTATAGGCCCGGGGGAGATATCTCAGTTCCCCCATGCCTGACGACAAAGGTGGGTTTTGAGGAGTTTACGAAAGGCAAGGAGGGTGGAGGCAGTTCTAATCTCCGGGGGAGTTGGTTCCAGAGAGTTGGGGCCACCACAGAGAAGGCTCTTCCCCTGGGGCCCGCCAAACGACATTGTTTAGTTGACGGGACCCGGAGAAGGCCCACTCTGTGGAACCTAATCGGTCGCTGGGATTCGTGCAGCAGAAGGTGGTCTCGGAGATATTAATCACTCTACACATGCGTGGATGTGTCATTAATTCTTGTTCAGAGTCCAAGGATGATACAGATTATTGATCTCCTCTTGGGCTGTCTACCAAAGTCCCCTCTTCCCTGTCACTCACACTTCCTTGGTCAGAGCAGGCTTCGTCGGCAGATTCCACCCGGAGCAAAAGAGGCCTGCGGCATGTGGATGTTTCCCCACATCCACCTGCACATTCCTTGGGCCGCAGTCCCAAAGTGGCACCCATCAAATTCCTGGGAAAAATAAAATCTTGCTGTTTGGTTTTGTCTGAAGAAGGCGGGGAGGGAGGGAGATGGAAGGGTGGCCTGCCTCTTTTCTTCCCAAAACATATTCTGAGCTAATGGCACAGAATTCAGCTTCTGGATAGCTAAAAAAGCTTTCCACAGCCATAGCTGAACCATTAAACATAATCTTTGAAAAATCATTCAGGGCCAGCTCACTACCAAAGCTATGGTCGCAAGTAACAGTCACCCCCATCTTCAAAAAGGTGAGCCCAGTCTAGTTGAAAACTATAGACTAATCTCATTATGCAGCATCACATGCAAAGTCATGGAATCAATCATAAACCTATCAATTACTCTCCACCTAGAAACTAACAACCTACTATCTAACACACAATTTGGTTTCAGAAAAAAAATATCTTGCAACCTAAAACTCCTTCACTGCAAAAACATATGGACCACACATCTCGATCTGGGCAAATCAATAGATGCAATTTACATTGACTTCTGTAAAGCCTTCAACTCAATGGTTCATAACAAACAACTTCTAAAGCTCAAATCCTATGGCATCTTAGGATCCCTCCATAGTTGGATAACTGTGTTCCTATCAAACAGACAAGTTGTCAAAATAGGGACCGCCATAATCCTGTTCCAATTAAGAGCGGAGTAACCCAAAGGCAGCAAACTTGGACCAACACTGTTCATATCCTATATAAATTACCTTTGCGATCACATTACAAGCAACTGTGTACTCTACGCGTTCTCTTTGCCTATGATGTCACACTTTTTAACACCACCAATAGCACAGCTACACTCCAAAAAGATCTTGACTTTGTGTCTGAATGGTCAAATATCTGGCAACTCCAAAAAATGCTCTCTTACACATTTGCAAAAAGAATCTGAACACCAAATACAAACTGACCTTGCAGACAACCCTCACTCTGTAAAAGACCTTGGAATATTCATATCAAATGACCGAAGTGCCAAAGCCCACTGCAACAACATCGCCAAAAAGGCTTCAAGAATTGTTAACCTAATCCTACGTAGCTTCTGCTCCAGTAATCTCACACTACTAACCAGAGCATACAAAACTTTCACCAGACCAATCCTGGAATACAGCTCATCTGTCTGGAACCCACACCACATTTCGGACATAAACGCTTTAGAAAATATCCACCGATACTTTACTAGAAGAGCCCTCAACTCCTCCACTCCTAACAGAATACCCTACGCAACTAGATTTACAATCCTAGGTTTAGAAAGCTTAGAACTATGTCACCTTAAACACGACCTAGGCATAGCCCACAAAATCACCTGCTACAATGTCCTTCCCTGTCAATGACTACTTCAGCTTCAACCACAACAACACACGAGCACACAACAGATACAAACTTAAAGTAAACTGCTCTAAACCAGACTGCAGGAAATACGACTTTAGTAACCGAGTAGTTAATGCATGGAAATCACTACAAGACTATGTAGTATCATCAACAAACTCCCAAAACTTTACCCTTAGACTATCCACTGTTGACCTCTCTCGGTTCCTAAGAGGTCAGTATGGGACGTGCATAAGCGCACCAGCGTGCCTTCCGTCCTGTCTTAATGTTTCTCTTTTACTAGAATCATGTATATAAATATTGTTATATCTTTGTATGCCATCCATATGTATTTGACAAAACAAATAAATAAGTAACATGCAGCCAAAATTACATGAACATTTCTAGTTCAGGTGATCCACAGCTCACATTAGAGAAACATCTTTCAGCTGTGGGAGGGGGGCGTTTGCCCAGGTTCGCCTGGTGCACCAGTTGCGGCCCTATCTGGACCGGGACTCACTGCTCACAGTCACTCATGCCCTCATCACCTCGAGGCTCGACTACTGTAATGCTCTCTACATGGGGCTACCTTTGAAGAATGTTCGGAAACTCCAGATCATGCAGAATGCAGCTGCGAGAGCAATCGTGGGCTTCTCTAAGTATGCTCATGTTACTCCAACACTCTGCAGTCTGCACTGGTTGTCGATCAGTTTCCGGTCACAATTCAAAGTGTTGGTTATGAT
>NC_091952.1:244149562-244197062 GCF_031021105.1 Erythrolamprus reginae
TCTGCCCTTATACTATTTTCTGTATTTTATCTTAGGATGGATATATGTTTATCCCAGGCATGTTTAAATTCAGTTACTGTGGATTTATCTACCACGTCTGCTGGAAGTTTGTTCCAAGGATCTACTACTCTTTCAGTAAAATAATATTTTCTCATGTTGCTTTTGATCTTTCCCCCAACTAACTTCAGATTGTGTCCCTTTGTTCTTTTGTTCACTTTCCTATTAAAAACACTTCCCTCCTGGACCTTACTTAACCCTTTAACATATTTAAATGTTTCGATCATATCCCCCCATTTTGATGATTATGATTATCCAAGCTTTCATTTAATAGTATAAAGTTGCTTGCAGTCCAAGACTGGCGGTTAAAAGAATTGCTTTTACAACTTTTGCTTTCGCGTTGATTCATCGGGTGGGTGACAATTGCAAAAAGAAAAAAAGAAAAAGAGTTATTGTTGCTTTGCTTTTATTTCCTGTAAAATAAACTTTTAACACCTCGTTCAGCCTGGTTTCTTTGATTGTAGTTCTAGTAGCCCTTCAGGTTTACATAGCTTTCACTTTGGTGAAGCTGCTGAACCGTGAGCTACAAACAAGCCGCTTCCTTTCATCCCTCTCCCGGAAGTCATATTAAAATACAAACATGATCAATAGCATTCCTGATAAGAGCGGCAGCTGCCCCTGGGACTTCTAGGTGGCAATGGTGTTGGCAAAATAAATGAAGGAGAAGAATGTTGCAGAAAGGGTTTCCCCACAATCCTAATATTTGTCTTTTAAAATCTGGCCTTGTGTCTTAAGGGGAATGCGATGGCCTTCAGCAGGTTTGGTGGCATCCAAGAGTCCTTGTTTAGCTGGGATAAAATTGAGTCTATGGAGTCTGAGGGAATATTGCAAATGTATCCAAAATGGCACCACTGAATGCTGCCTCAATGAAATGCTCCCTAATGGTTTCTTTATTTTCTATTACAAGCAAAAAGTTACAGTCATACAGTCCTAAGTGGGAGGAAATGAATGATAGGAATGATGTGAAAAAACTAGTAGAAATAGAAGTACAGACTTAGTCAAAAGTTTGACAGTGTTTGAGGGAATTATTTGTTTAGCAGAGTGATGGTGTTTGGGGAAAAACTGTTCTTGTGTCTAGTTGTCTTGGTGTGCCATGCTCTGTTGTGACATTTTGAGGGTAGGAGTTGAAACATTTTGTGTCCAGGATGTGAGGGGTCAGTAAATATTTTCAGATCCCTCTTTTTGACTTGTGCAGTATTCAGGTCCTCAATGGAAGGCAGGTTGGCAGCAATTGTTTTTTCCGCAGTTCTGATTATCCTCTGAAGTCTGTGTTGCTCTTGTTGGGTTGCAGAACCAAACCAGACAGTTATGGAGGTGCAGATGACAGACTCAGTGATTTCTCTGTAGAACTCTATCAGCAGCTCCTTGGGCAGTTTGAGTTGGTGCAATTGGCACAAAGAGAACGTTCTTTGTTGTGCTTTTTGATGATGTTTCTGAGGTTAGGTGACCATTTTAGGTCTTGAGATATGGTAGAACCTAGAAATTTGAAAGTCTCCGCTACTGATACTGTGTTGTCTAGTATTGTGCGAGGTGGTAGGATGGGAGGGTTTCTCCTAAAGTTTATCACAATTTCTACGGTTTTGGGTGTGTTCAGTTCTAGATCGTTCCAGTCACACCAAAAAAGGCTAGTTTTTCAACCTCCCGTCTGTAAGTGGTTTCATCATTGTCTCAAATGAGACCAATCATGATGTCATTGTGATGTCATTGTGACATCACCAGCGGGTTGCTACCAGTCCAGGCAAACCGGTCCAAACCGGTCTGAACCCACCTTGGTGTTAGTCAATCTCACTGTGGCTGCTATGGGAGGGCTGCAAAACTAAGAAGCTAATATGTTAAAGAGGATAAAACATATGTTTTATGTTATGTTAAAGTGGCCAAAATGCATGAGCCAGGAATAGAGATGAAGCAAGACGTCCATCCAGTAGAACCTGACCCCTCACCCACATTCCAGAAGACTCCAAAGTTTCCAGTTGAAAAGTAGCTTCAGAGAGGTCCCAAAGCTGGGTTAGAAGGATATTAGAAACATAGAAACATAGAAGACTGACGGCAGAAAAAGACCTCATGGTCCATCTAGTCTGCCCTTATACTATTTCCTGTATTTTATCTTACAATGGATATATGTTTATCCCAGGCATGTTTAAAATTCAGTTACTGTGGATTTACCAACCACGTCTGCTGGAAGTTTGTTCCAAGGATCTACTACTCTTTCAGTGAAATAATATTTTCTCATGTTACTTTTGATCTTTCCCCCAACTAACTTCAGATTGTGTCTCCTTGTTCTTGTGTTCACTTTCCTACTAAAAACACTTCCCTCCTGGACCTTATTTAACCCTTTAACATATTTAAATGTTTCGATCATGTCCCCCCCATTTCCTTCTGTCCTCCAGACTATACAGATTGAGTTCATTAAGTCTTTCCTGATATGTTTTATGCTTAAGGCCTTCCACCATTCTTGTAGCCTGTCTTTGCACCCGTTCAATTTTGCCAATATCTTTTTGTAGGTGAGGTCTCCAGAACTGAACACAGTACTCCAAATGTGGTCTCACCAGCGCTCTATATAAGGGGATCACAATCTCCCTCTTCCTGCTTGTTATACCTCTAGCTATGCAGCCAAGCATCCTACTTGCTTTTCCTACTGCCCGACCACACTTCTCATCCATTGCACACTTTAGAGTCATTGGCAAATAGGCAAACCTTCCCTACCAAACCTTCCCCTATGTCACTCACAAACATATTAAAAAGAATAGGACCCAGAACAGACCCTTGTGGCACACCGCTTGTAACCTGTCTCTGTTCAGAATACTCGCCATTAACAATAACTCTCTGATGTCCAAGCCAGCTTGAAATATTGAGTCAGCAGCCGGAAAGCACAGCCCCATGGGCCTATGGGGGCTGCAAGATCCATCCACCCGTTGGGCAAACATCTGCTTTGGAAGCGTCCTACTTCTTCTTGGGAACCAAGGGAGATGTTGATCCTTTTGTTTTAAAGACATCCTTCTCCTTTCTTTTCAGTTACCCAAAAAGCCACAAGCTTCCCTTCTCGACTTTATCACCCATGTGGCCAACAGAAAATGAAAGGAAAACTACATTGATAGGAGTTATCTCAAACCACAATCCCAGGTTGCCAAGAACTGTTCAAAGGAAAGAAGAGTTAATGTTTGTTTCATTTTTGCAAGATTAGACTTGTGTCTTGGGTAGATAAGGTCAAGGCAAATGCAATGAAGATAAAATATCTGTGTTTCTTTACTTCCCAATTTTTTTTCCATCGTTATCTCTTCAAAGGTGCCGAGCATAAATCTCTTATCTAGTTAACCCAAGAATGGGGACCATTAATTAATTTACAGTTTCCTGCAGCCGGCGTTGTTCATTCAAAGAATCATATAACTGGGAGAAACCTCAAATATTTTCTAGTACAGCTAGAGTCTAAGCCTGGACTGTCATTTGATGCGTAGATTAATTCTAGAAGATGTTACATAAGAACACAAGAACATAAGAAGAGCCATGCTGAATCAGGCCAAAGCCCATTGAGCCCAGCATTCTGTGGCACACAGTGGCCCACTAATTGTACATGCGGATCTTGAGCAGAAAGAGAAGGCAAGACCCTCCCTTTCCCCTGCCCCCCAACAAATAGTACCCAAGGGAATCCTGCCTGCTTCAACCAACATAGAGGCAGCATGTGGACATCCATTTCAATAACCACCGATACACTTGGCATCCATGAATCAGTCTAATCCTGCCTTGAAGCTATCCAGGCTGACAGCTGTCCCAGCCTCTTCTGGAAGTGAATTCCATAAACCAAAGACCCTCTGGGTGAAGAACTATTTCCCTTTATTTGTCCTCGCTTTCTTACCTATGAGCTTTCGGGAGTGCCCCCTTGTCCTAGTATTGTGAGATAGAGAAAATAATTTTTCTCTACCCACCTTTTCTATCCCCTGCATGATTTTATACACTTTGATTAAGTCACCCCTTAAACACCGCCTTTCAAGGCTGAAGAGACCAAGGCGTTGCAACCTGGTTTCCTAAGGGAGGGGCTCCTTACCTAGTTGTGGAATGAAACATCTGCAAGAAAACAACTGGAGGGATAGAATCAAGATCACATGAAGTGTTAATACCACTTGATAATATAAGACCACACTTAGAATAGCGTATCCAGTTTAGGTCACCACAATATAAAAAAGATGTGGTGTACATGCCGGTGACACGGAGTTGTGTGCGAATCGCACCGGTAGTGGCAGTAAGTAGCAACCCCTGCCTGCCCTACCCCACCTTACCTATCCTTACCTTACATCATAATAATAATAATAATAATCATCATCATCATCAACAGACGATCCCAAGTGCAGACTCTGTAAAGAAACAGATGAAACAATCGATCACATACTCAGCTGCTGCAAAAAGATCACACAGACTGACTACAAGCATAGACATGATGCTGTGGCACAGATGATCCACTGGAACTTGTGCCAGAACTACCATTTACCAGTGGCAAAGAACTGGTGGGATCATAAGCCCGAAAAAGTGGTTGAAAATGAGCAAGCAAAACTACTGTGGGACTTCCGAATTCAGACTGACCGAATTCTGAAGCATAACACACCAGACATCGTGATCGTGGAGAAAAAGAAAGTATGGATCATCGACATCGCAATCCCAGGAGACAGCAGAATTGAGGAGAAGCAGCTAGAAAAATTAGGGAAATACAAAGATCTAAAAATCGAGCTGCAACGACTCTGGCATAAGCCAGTGAAAGTGGTCCCAGTGGTACTTGGCACGCTGGGCGCAGTACCGAAGGATCTCAGCGGACATTTGAAAACCATCGGAATTGACAAAATCTCCATCTGTCAATTGCAAAAGACCGCTTTACTGGGATCGGCAAACATAATTCGCCACTATATCATGCAACCCTAAGTGCTTGGGAAGCGCCCGACTGGTGATGAAATACGAAATCCAGCATAGTGATCTCGTTTGCTGTGTTGTACTGACAAAATAATAATAATAATAACTATTATTATTATTATTATTATTATTATTATTATTATTTATTAGACTTGTATGCCGCCTCTCTCCAAATACTCTTATCTTATCTTGAGGTGTGTTTGCCCAAAAAGCAGAAATAAACACTGAGTTTTTGCACACACAAAAAAGTAAAATATGGTCAGATGAATAGCAGGATGGTGCTAGCAATGGTAAATGTGAGTCGATCCCCTTGCAATTGACAACCAGTCACAGGACGACAAACCTGGGACAGCTATCAGAATTTTAGTTCCTGGCCATAAGTATCTTAGTGGGGATTCACCATAAATTTGAACCATTGCAAGCTGACCGCTATCTATGTGTACTTAGATCTTCATTAAGCTTTCTGTAAACCCACATTGTCTTCTCCTGTCCTCATTGGAATCATGTGTGACTGTAATTATAGCAACTCCTTTTTCTAGGAACATCCATCTTCCTCTTCTTTTATTAGCTTCTCCTGCCCTGAAATTTTAATCATTATTCTGAGCTCACTGAAATTATTATTTTTTTACATCTAAAACATGCATGTGGTGACATTTAGGCTTGAGCTTCTTTTAAAATAGAGCATGTCAGCCTTACTCAGTAAATTTCTGCAATCTTCCTATTGTTTGTGCTTGGGTCAAAGCTCTTCCACGCAATCCATTTAAAGTGCTACCTACCCATTGTAGATCTGGCATAAAATGTGCCAAATCTCTGCCACGTTGCTTCCTTCCTCTCTGGACCAAATTTTACTCTCTGGCAGAGTAATCTCCTCCATCACTTTATTTAACATGAATTGTTGGGGTTTTAATAAAAATAATTTTATTAAATTTAAAGCCAAAACTGAATAAAAACTATCCTCAAGAAAGAGAAATGAACAACAAGAGAAATAGCAAATAGAAGTGTAAGAAAGAAAAAAAGAAAGAAAGAAGGAAGGAAGGAAGGAAAGAAAGAAAGAAAGAAAGAAAAAAGAAAGAAAGAAGTGAGAGAGAGGAAGGAAGGAAGAAAGAAAGAAAAAAGAAAAAAGAAAGAAAGAAAGAAAAAATAAAAAGGAAAGAAAGAAGTAAGAGAGAGAGAGAGAGAAAGAAAGAAAGAAAGAAAAAGAGAAAGAAAGAATGGATTCTGACTTTTAAAAAAACTTATACATAACTCTATATTTTTACTCTATGGTTACAAAATAACAACCTTTTTTTTCAATGATCTATAAGTATTGCTAGTCACCAAATCCATTCTGTCACGGTTTCCTTTTTTTCCTGCTTAAATGTTTTCTGCTTAAATATCAAATGTTCTCAATGTCTTTTCTCTAATCAGAACTGTCAATTTTGGCCAACATTGCTAATTCCATCCCCTTTACAACATGTTTTCACCAACACTGCTAATTCCATCCCTACTTCCATTGTAGATGTCATTAAACCTGTCAGACGTTGACCACATACTGGCTGAGGAATTCTGGAAGTTGAAGTCCACAAGTCTTAACATTAAAAAGTTTGGAGAGCCCTGATATATAAAAACAAGATATCATGCATTTTTTTCCAAACTTTTGTCCATCAATCCTAATGGAAATTTTTCTGGTATGGATCTTATATTTGGACTTTTTTTTTGAATTACGGATAGCCCACAACCATCCATTTAGCAACTGTAAAGTTACAGTGGCAAAATATAATGTTTAAAGAAATGACTTATGACTGATTCTCACAATTATGACTATCACAGCATATGCCCTGTTACATGATCAAAATTGGCAACAGGAAGACAAGGCAAGGCGGGAGGGAGGGAGAAGGGAGAGAGGGAGGAAGGGAGGGAGGGAGGGAGGAAGGAAGGAGATGAGGGAAGGAGGGGGAGAGGGAGGAAGGAACGGAGGGAGGGAAGAAGGAAGGAAGGAAGGAGATGAGGGAAGGAGGGAGAGAAGGAGGAAGGAAGGAACGGAGGGAGGGAAGAAGGAAGGAAGGAGATGAGGGAAGGAGGGAGAGAGGGAGGGAGGAAGGAAGGAACGGAGGGAGGGAACAAGGAAGGAAGGAGATGAGGGAAGGAGGGAGAAAGGAAGGAACAGAGGGAGGGAAGAAGGAAGGAAGGAGATGAGGGAAGGAGGGAGAGAGGGAGGAAGGAAGGAACGGAGGGAGGGAAGAAGGAAGGAGATGAGGGAAGGAGGGAGAGAGGGAGAGAGGGAGGAAGGAAGGAATGGAAGGAGGGAAGAAGGAAGGAAGGAGATGAGGGAAAGAGGGAGAGAGGGAGGGAGGAAGGAACGGAGGGAGGGAAGAAGGAAGGACGGAAGAAGGAAGGAGATGAGGGAAGGAGGGAGAGAGGGAGGAAGGAAGGAATGGAGGGAGGGAAGAAAGAAGGAAGGAAGGAAGGAAAAAAGGAAGGAAGGAAGGGCAAAAACCTGGAATTTTCTAAAAGATTTGCAACAGCTGTTAATAGTTTAATCAATAAATTGACTGAAATTCCTCTCCTCAGTGTGATCTTATGCCTTTTGGAGACATATTTCTATTCCTGACTCTATGGTTACAAAAGAACATCCATATTTTAAAAAATCAGTTTGCTGACTGATGATCTTTTGACAGTTAGCTACGTAAAGGAGGATTTCAAGAACAGCCCGCTTATAAAAAGCAAATTGTTTCATTATTGGCAGGGAGTAAAATGGATGAAATGAGAGCTGGGGAAAGAATCTGGGGAAAATAGTAATTTCTCTTCAGGTTTCCTATATTGTTGTGGAAAATAAGAGTCAACACTGGAACCAGCATCATTAGACTTGATGTGTGTGGGGGATTGTGGGGAATCCTCTCCATTCTTTGGCTCAATCCAAATGTGACTTTCTGCCTTCTCAATTCAATGTTCTTTATTTACAACAATCCATGGACGTCATAGCATTTGGATTAGCAAATTTTAAAGTTGCTTAACGCTTTAAAAATATTGTAAGTACAATGCAAATAACAAACTGATAAAGAGCAGGTAAGGAATCGTCGGTCAAACAGAATTCTCATATAGAAGTTGTTGGGTTTTTTACACCACACAGTAAGGCTACTTTCCTTGCCAAAGAAAGGGGGAAATTATATGAATATTTGTGCAGTTTGGAGTGTATCCTTAGGCTTAATAAAGCTGGGGTGGCATAGCGGGTAGAGTGTTGTACTGCAGGCCACTGTAGCTAACTGTAGATCTGTAGGTCAGCGGTTCAAATCTCATCACCGGCTCAAGGTCAACTCAACCTTCCATCCTTCTGAGATGGGTAAAATGAGGACCCGGATTGTGGGGGCAATAGGCTGGCTCTGTTTTTTAAAAAAAGTGCTATTGCTAACATGTTGTAAGCCGCCCTGAGTCTAAGGAGAAGGGCGGCAGAAAAAATCAAATAAATAAATAAATAAATAATAAATGATTTCATTTTGGTTTTGGCAATACGGCATCTTAAGATCCCTCCATAGCTGCATAACTGTGTTCCTATCAAACAGACAACAAGTTGTCAAAATAGGGGGCACCATATCTAATCCTGTTCCAGTTAACAGTGGCGTATCCAAAGGCAGCATTCTTGGACCAACACTCTTCATACTCTATATAAAATGACCTTTGCAATCACATTACCTGCAACTGCATTCTCTTTGCTGACAATGTAAAACTTTTCAACACCACCAATAACACAGGTACTCTCCAAAAAGATCTTGACTTTGTGTCTGAATGGTCAAACATCTGGCAACCAAAAAATGTTCTGCCCTACACATTGGCAAAAAGAATCTGAACACCAAATACAAGCTGAACAAATAAGACCTTGCAGACAACCCTCCCTCCATAAAAGACCTTGGAATATTCATATCAAATGACCTTAGTGCCAAAGCCCACTGCAACAACATCACCAAAAAGGCTTCAAGAGTTGTTAACTTAATCCTACGTAGTTTCTACTCCGGTAATCTCACACTACTAACCAGAGCATACAAAACTTTTGCCAGACCAATCCTTGAATAGAGCTCATCTGTCTGGAACCCACACCTCATTTCGGACATAAACACTGTAGAAAATATCCAGAAGAGCCCTCCACTTCTCCACTCGCAACAGAATACCCTACACCAGTGATTTTCAACATTTTTTACATTTACAGAACCATGGGGCACATTGAAGGGGGGGGGGGCTAAAAAAATTGGACAAAAAATTCTCTTCCTCCCTTTTGCTCTATTTCTCTCTCCCTCTTTCTCTCCCTTCCTCTTTTTTCTCTCTCTCCATCCCTTTCTTTCTCTCTTCCTTCTTTCCTCTTTTTTGCTCTCTCTCTCCCTCTATGTCTTTCTCTCTCCCACCTTCCCTCCCTCTCTTTCTCTCTCTCTCTCTTGCTCTCTCTCTTGCTTGCTTTCTCTCTTGTTCTCTTTCTCTTTCTTTCTTTCTCTTGTTTTCTTTCTCTGAGCTTCGCGGCACACCTGACCATGTCTCGCGGCACACTAGTGTGCCACGGCACACTGGTTGAAAAACACTGCCCTACACAACTAGACTTACAATCCTAGGTTTAGAAAGCTTAGAACTACGTCGCCTTAAACATGACCTAAGCAAAGCCCATAAAATCATCTGCTACAACGTCCTTCCTGTCAACGACTACTTCAGCTTCAACCACAACAACACACGAGCACACAACAGCTACAAACTTAAAGTAAACCGCTCTAAACTCGGCTGCAGGAAATATGACTTTAGTAACCGAGTAGTTGATGCATGGAACTCACTACCCGACTCTGTGGTATCATCACCTAACCTCCAAAACTTTACCCTTAGACTATCCACTGTTGACCTCTCCCGATTCCTAAGAGGTCAGTAAGGGCGTGCATAAGTGCACCAGCGTGCCTTCTGTCCCCTATCCTAATATTTCTCTCTTACTAGTAGCATGTATATAAACATTGTTATACCTTTGTATACCACCAATACGTACTTGACAAAACAAACAAACAAATGAATACTTTAGCACAGTTTAAATCCCAAACTGAAGTAGGAGACCCCTGCTGTAGTTTTGCACATATCAGCAAAAGAAAGGAGTTGGTTATTGATTTGTTAACCCTATCTTTTATTAAACTGACGTGTTATTTTAACGATTGCCCATAGATTGTCAGCAATGGATAAATTAATTTGTAGAAAGGCTTTGCAGAATGGAACTTGTGATGATCCTTTTTAAATTCATGGTGTCCTTACACCAATTCTATGGGGTTTTTTTAGTATGAGTGTAAGAAAAAAGCATAATAAGATGGATATGATTGAAAGCCACTGCTGGGGAGTGATGGGTGGCATATCTCTCTTCTTACTAGATTTTTGCTAGTAGAAATGAATCGTATTGTTATTGTTATCGTAATGTCTTTGTTTTAATTTAAACAAACAAAACATTAAATTTAATTTAATGTTTTTTATTTTTGAAACTTTTATCGTTCCTTCCTTCCCCTTCTCCCTTTCTCCTTCACTCCCTTTCTTTGTCCCTTCCATTCTTCCTTCCCTCCTTATTTCCTTCCTCTGGCCCTCCTTTCCTTTCTTTTGCTTTCTTTCTTTCCTCCCTCCCTCCTTCCTTCTCTTCCTTCTCTTCCTTCCTTTTTTCCTTGCCTCCTTTCTTCCTTCCCTCCTTCTTTCCTTCCGCCGGCCCTCCTTTCCTTTCTTTTCCTTTCTTTCTTTCCTCCCTCCCTCCTTCCTTCTTTTCCTTCTCTTCCTTCCTTTTTTCCTTCCCTCCTTTCTTCCTTCCCTCCTTCTTTCCTTCCTCTGGCCCTCCTTTCCTTTCTTTTGCTTTCTTTCTTTCCTCCCTCCCTCCCTTCTTCCTTCTCTTCCTTCATCCTTTCCTTTTTTTCCTTCCCTCCTTCCTTCCTTCCCTCCTTTCTTCCCTTCTCCAATTTTTGCAAAGTAGAGCATCTCTAGGCTTACTTTTCTATTATTATTATTATTGTTGTTATTATTATTTTAGCAATACGTTCGTACAAAATTTAAATCCCAAACTGAAGCAAGGGGTTCCCTGCTATAGCTCCTCAATCTGCATGTCAGCAAACAAGAATTTTTACCATCTGATCTTTTATTAAATGCCTTCCTTCTTTCATTCTCTCCCTCCCTCGATTACATGGACACCCATTTAAATATGAGCCAGCAGTGTGCAGCAGCTGCCAAAAAAGTCAACAGTTCTAGGCTGCATTAACAGAGGGATAGAATCAAGATCACATGAAGTGTTAATAACACTTGGTAAGGCCACACTTGGAATACTAAATTCAGTTTTGGTTGCCACGATGCAAAAAGGATATTGAGACTCTAGAAAAAGTGCAGAGAAGAGCGACGGAGATGATTAGGGGACTGGGGGCTAAAACATATGAAGAACGGTTGCAGGAACTGGGCATGGCTAGTTTAAAAAAAAGAAGGACATGATAGCAGTTTTCTAATATCTCAGGGGTTGCCACAAAGAAAGAGGAGTCAAGCTATTCTCCGAAGCACCTGAGGGTAGGACAAAAAGCAATGGGTGGAAACTAAACAAGGAGAGAAGTAATTTAGAACTCAGGAGAAATTTCCTGACAGTCAGAACAGTTGACCAATGGAAAATCTTCCCTCCAGAAGTTGTGAATGCCCCAACACTGGAAGTTTTTAAGCAGATGATGGATAACCATTTGTCTGAAGTAGTGTAGGGTTTCCTGCCTAAGCAGGGGGTTGGACTAGAAGACCTCCAAAGTGCCTTCCAACTCTATTATTATTATTATTATTATTATTATTATTATTATTATTATTATTATTATTATTATTATGTCAGTACAACACACCAAACGAGATCACTATACTGGATTTCGTATTTCATCACCAGTCGGGCGCTTCCCAAGCACCTAGGACTGCGTGATGTAGCGGCGAATTATGTTTGCCGATCCCAGTAAAGCGGCCTTTTGCAATTGACAGATGGAGATTTTGTCAATTCCAATGGTTTTCAAATGTCCGCTGAGATCCTTTGGCACTGCGCCCAGCGTGCCAAGTACCACTGGGACCACTTTCACTGGCTTATGCCAGAGTCGTTGCAGCTTGATTTTTAGATCTTCATATTTCACTAATTTCTCTAGCTGCTTCTCCTCAATTCTGCTGTCCCCTGGGATTGTGATCTCAATGATCCATACTTTCTTTTTCTCCACGATCACAATATCTGGTGTAGAATTCGGTCAGTCTGAAGTCGGAAGTCCCACAGTAGTTTTGCTTGCTCATTTCGACCACTTTTTCAGGCTTATGATCCCACCGGTTCTTTGCCACTGGTAAATGGTAGCTCCAGTGGATCATTATTATTATTACCGGTATTATTGTTGTTGTTGTTGTTGTTATGACAGAAAATCAAATATTGGCAAATGCTATTATCGTGCAGTCGCTTTGCCCTTCAAAATGTTTTGGATCAGCCAGGGTAGACTACCTCAAACACTTCCTCTTTCATTCTCTAAGAAGCTATTCCCTGAACAAAACACAGAAGAAGGAGGGAGGGGAGGCAGACAGGCGGTTTGACCAAAATTAAGCCATAATTGTCCTATTATAGGATGACGAATGAAACTGCATCCCAACTTGAATTACAACTAAAGAAAAATGTACCAACAAATGGGAATTGATTCCTAGGCAGCGAAAGGCTGCCTTCTTGGCCTTTCTCGTCCCGAGATAATAAATTAGATATAAAGCCATTTAGCTGATAGATAATGAGGTTTATGCAGCTAATCAGTCAATCTTGCATGGGATATTGCTGACAGCGTTGTCTGTGTTAAGTCAATTTTGACTTGTTACGGCTTCTGTCCTCTTCTCCTTCTGCTGCCTTATTCTTCGACCGCTTGAATGGACTGGACTATCAGCTGGAAGGGACCTTGGAGGTCTTCTAGTCTGACCCCCTGCTGAAGCAGGAGACCATATGTTAAGTATTAAGACAGTATAGTTTACTCCAAGGTCCGCAAATCAAGCGGGGAAATTGAGACTGTTGATTGGTTGAGCCATTTGACAGCTCCCTATAAAAGAGACAACTGTCACCCTGGTTAGTTGCTGAGTCTTACTCATTGCTATAATAAAGAGCTGTTGTTCAAGTCTATCTCAAGCCTCTTCAGTCCCAGGATTTAACATCCTATATATTCACCGCATGGATCTCAGCGACCAGTTAGGTCCCACATAGTTGGCCTTCTCCGGGTCCCGTCGACTAAACAATGTCATTTGGCGGGACTCAGGGGAAGAGGCTTCTCTGTGGTGGCCCCGACCCTCTGGAACCAGCTCCCCCTGGAGATTAGAACTGCCCCCACCCTCTTTACCTTTCGCAAACTCCTTAAAACCCACCTCTGCCATCAGGCATGGGGGAATTGAGACATCTCCCCTGGGCCTGAACAGTTTATGCATGGTATGTTTGTTTGTGTGTATGTTTGCTTTTAATAATGGGGTTTTTAGTGTTTTTTAAATTACTGTATTAGATTTGTTGTACATTGTTTTATTGTTGCTGTGAGCCGCCCCGAGTCTACGGAGAAGGGCGCCATACAAATCTAATAAATAGATAGATAGATAGATAGATAGATAGATAGATAGATAGATAGATAGATAGATAGATAGATAGATAGATACAAACATAAATAAATAAACAAATAAATAAACAAATAAATAAATAACCATTTCAGACAAAGAGTTGTCCTAAAATATAGAATAGAATAGAATGGAATAGAATAGAATAGAATAGAATAGAATTCTTTATTGGCCAAGTGTGATTGGACGCACAAGGAATTTGTCTTGGTTCATATGTTCTCAGTGTACGTAAAAGAAAATATAGATTTGTCAAGAATCATGTGGTACAATACTTAATGATTGTCATAGGGGTCAAATAAGCAATGAAGAAACAATCAATACTAATAAAAATCTTAGGATACAAGCAATAAGTTACAGTCATACAGTCCTAAGTGGGAGGAAATGGTTGATAGGAATGATAGAAGTACAGACTTCGTCAAAAGTTTGACAGTGTTTGAGGGAATTATTTGTTTAGTATAGTGATTGCGTTTGGGAAAAAACTGTTCTTGTGTCTAGTTGTCTTGGTGTGCAGTGCTCTGTAGCAATGTTTTGAGGGTAGGAGTTGAAACAGTTTATGTCCACGATGCGAAGAGTCAGTAAATATTTTCCCCGCCCTCTTTTTGACTTGTGCAGTATACAGGTTGGCAGAAATCGTTTTTACTGCATTTCTGATTCTCCTCTGAAGTCTGTGTCAGTCTTGTTGGGTTGCCGAACCAAACCAGACAGTTATAGAGGTGCAGATGACAGACTCAATGATTCCTCCGTAGAACTGTATCAGCAGCTCCTTGGGCAGTTTGAGCTTCCTGAGTTGGCTCAGAAAGAACATTCTTAGTTGTGCTTTTTTGATGATGTTTCTGATGTTAAGTGACCATTTTAGGTCTTGAGATATGATAGAATTACATATATTACATATGTTAGAATTACAGTACATCCTTAAATCTTGTAAAATCAGTATGTGTGGGCCTGGGGGGGGCTCGTCGCTGGGACAGAACAGGGTGGTCAGTGGTAACAGGAAAAATCCCTTCTCAATATATGGGCTGCGTACTTTAACATAGAAAAGTAAAGCCAAGAAGATACAAAGGGGATCATTGAAATGATCTAGCAATGAGCTGAATAGGAGGTAGTCTGGTGTTACAGTTAAGACATGAGACTAGAAACCAGGCGACTGGGAGTTCTAGTTCCATTTTAAGCACAAAAACCAACCAGGTGACCTTGGCCAGTCAGCTTCGAAAATACAAACTGCTTCTTAAATGTTGCCAAAAAAACTGCCGGGACCTATATATTGAAAGGTTGAATAACTCTCCTATAAGGAAATGATAAGCAGAAGTCAAGAAAGATTTTCTTCTGCCTAAGCAAAATTATTCCCCCTCCTCTTTCAAAAGGCTAAGCCTGCATGCAAAATTCCAGTTTGCTTAGTTCCCGCTGCTTTTTTTTTAAAAAAAATGGATTTATTTTCCTCTCTTTTTAGAGATTTGAAGTTAAATTCTTTCCTTTGACAGGGATTCAGCCAGCAATAGGCTTGTTGCTCTGTTGTTGTTGTTGTTTGTAAATTTGTTTGTTTGTTTCTTATTTAAATTAATAATAAGGAAATAAGGAAGGAGGGAGGGAGGGAGGGAGGGAGGGAGGAAGGAAGAAAGAAAGAAAGAAAGAAAGGGTGGAAGGAAGGAAATAAGGAGAGAAGGAGGAGGGAAGGGGTGGAAGGAAGAAAAGAAGGAAGGAAGGGAGAAGGGAGGGAGGGAGAAGGGAAGGAAAGAAAGAAAGAAAGAAAGAAAGAAAGAAAGAAAGAAAGAAAGAAAGAAAGAAAGAAAGAAAGAAAATCTACTTTGTCTATGTTCTCAACAGACATTCCATTATGGAATCTTCTATGGGTTTCAAATTCACCCCAATTTTGATTTCATGACTGTAAAGATGCTGCAGTGATTGCAAAAGTCTATTTTTTCAGTGCTGTTATAAATTTGAATGACCGCTAAAGAAATGGTTGTACATCGGGGGTTGCATTTGCCAATATCCTGGGGCAGGGGGAAAGTTGCTTGTAATTCTCTGCTCAGGGACAACCCAATCCAGATATTTCTCCATTAGAGAAACGCACTTGAGAATAAACATTTGTGGGAATCAGCCTTGCCCAGGCTCCGTGAGAGATCCAGCAGCAAACTAGTAGAAATTTGCTTAACTAATTAAGAGAATACAATTCCTTCTATGTTGCTCCGGTTTAGGTAAATATTGACTTGATTTTAATTGTATTACCCATTCATAGTAGCATGGCTGTTTTATATATTTTGTATACTGCGAAGAGCTGCATAATTGCAGTGATAGCTTGACCATTTTAATCACTTGTATTATATATGTTGAATTCTAAGCCGGAAGCTTCACATTTTGATGCTCTGCAGAGAATTGTATGATTGCAATGGCGGTGGTGGGGAATCTGATAAATAAATAAATGTAGAGAGAACTGGTTTTCCCGACTTAGTTTTTTGCAGGAACTTGGTATGCCTAGTTTAATGAAAAGAAGGACTAGGAGAGATGCGATAGAAGTGTTCCAATATCTCAGGGGTTGCCACAAAGAAGAGGGAGTTAACCTGTTCTCCAAAGCACCTGATGGTTGAAGAAGAAGTAATGGGTGGAAACTAAACAAGGAGAGAAGCAACTACATAGCATAGGACCAGATTACTTGTGGGCCCGCCTCCTGCCGCATGAATCCCAGCTTCTGGTTAGGTCCCACAGAGTCAGCCTTATCCAAGTCCCGTCAATTAGACAATGTCACTTGGCAGGGCCTAGGGGAAGAGCCTTCTCTGTGGGGGGCCCAGCTTATGCTGCCAGGCTTGGGGTCACTAGACTCTAGCCTCTGGCCAATGAGTGTGTGGTGTGTTTGTGGTGTGAATCTGAATGAATGACTTTTAATGTTTTAGCCTTTTTAGAATGATTTTAGTTATTTATATTAATTGGATTTCCGATGCGTTATTGTATATTGTTCTCCTGATATGTTGTGAGACACCCCGAGTCCACGGAGAGGGGTGGCATACAAGTCCAGTTAATAAATAATAAATAAATAAACTTATAACTAAGGAGAAATTCCCTGATGATTAGAACAATTAATCAGCGGAACAACTTGCCTCCAGAAGCTGTGAACGCTCCAACACCGGATGTTTTTAAGAGGATGTTGGATAACCATTTGTCTGAAGTGGTGCAGCGTTTGCTACCTGTTCTGCCGGCGTGATTCAACTGCCCGTAATTACAGGGTAATTAGTCCAGGAAGACACACATCACACGATAAAAGGAAAACCCAAACGTTTTTATAAGCAGAAAAACAGAAACAGCTCTCTTTTTAAATGTCCAAGGGATTTTCTGGTACACACAAGGCACAGGTTAAATGCAATCCAATTGCTCACCCAATAACTGGGAAATTGAGTCCAATTCTAATGTCCAGAGAGTCCACACACACAATCCTGAACAGCAAAAACCACGATCTTGACGAAACAATGAATCAGATAAACTGCCATGAGGCTAAAACACCAGGTTGCACTTTTATCTGTAGCACTAATTACAGCAGCCCCACTCAACCACAGGTGGCCTCATTTTCTCTTGTAATAATCCTTCAGTTGTTGTCTCCTATGCATCAATCTACGCATGCGTGGATGTGCCATTAATTCTTGTTCAGAATCCAAGGATGATACAGATGACTGATCTCCTCCTGGGCTGTCTGCCAAACTCCCCTCTACCCCGTCACTCATGCTTCCTTGGTCAGAGGAGACTTCGTCGTCAGATTCTACTGGGAGCAAAACAGGCCTATGGTATGTGGATGTCTCCCCCAAATCCACCTCCACATTCCTTGGGGCAGGAGTTGGGCCAGAGCTAACCACAACACCTGCCTAAGCAGGGGGTTGGACTAGAAGACCTCCAAGGTCCCTTACAATTATCATTATTCTATTCTATTCTGAAGTTACACAGAAGCAAAATCTCACTGGGACATATGCGCGCACATACCAGAGACCCAAAGCTGTGCATGCAGCTTCAGCTGCTGGAGCATCCTCATCTGTAACAGTAGGAACCTAATACTGATTGTAACCCAAATTCTTAATGAAAATTATGCACTAATTACTATATACACTCTAAATATATACAGTGGTACCTCTACCTAAGAATGCCTCTACTTATGAATGTTTCTAGATAAGAACCGGGTGTTCAAGATTTTTTTCACTCTTCACAAGAACCATTTTCCACTTAAAAACCCGAGCCTCTGAAACTGTAACCGGAAAAGGCAGGGAGAAACCTCTGTGGGGCCTCTCTAGGAATCTCCTGGGAGGAAACAGGGCCAGAAAAGGCAGGGAGAAGCCTCTGTGGGGCCTCTCTAGGTATCTCCTGGGAGGAAACAGGGTCAGAAAAGGCGGGAGAAGCCTCTGTGGGGCATCTCTAGGAATCTCCTGGGAGGAAACAGGGCCAGAAAAGGCAGGGAGAAGCCTCTGTGGGGCCTCTCTAGGTATCTCCTGGGAGGAAACAGGGCCAGAAAAGACGGGAGAAGCCTCTGTGGGGCCTCTCTAGGAATCTCCTGGGAGGAAACAGGGCCAGAAAAGGCAGGGAGAAGCCTCTGTGGGGCCTCTCTAGGAATCTCCTGGGAGGAAACAGGGCCAGAAAAGGCAGGGAGAAGCCTCCGTGGGGCCTGTCTAGGAATTTCCTGGGAGGAAACAGGGCCGGAAAAGGCGGGGAGAAGCCTCTGTGGCGCCTCTCTAGGAATCTCCTGGGAGGAAACAGGGCCAGAAAAGGCAGGGAGAAGCCTCCGTGGGGCCTCTCTAGGAATCTCCTGGGAGGAAACAGGGCCTCCACCCTCCCTGAGGTTTCCCCAATCGCACACATTGTTTGATTTTACATTGATTCCTATTGGAAAAATTGCTTCTTCCTACAAATTTTTCTATTTAAGAACCTGGTAACAGAACGAATTAAGTTTGTAAGTAGAGGTACTGAAGTAGACCCAGAGGCAGGGTTTTGAGCAATCGGTACTTTTATTCAGCTCAGAGAATAAGTGACAGCTCAGCAAGGCAAAGTGACAATTCAGCGACTCTGCCTGGAGAAACCGCTCCTTTTATACATTTGCGGTTCCCGCCAAAGCTAGAGCCGGCCGCGTCTGAGCCAATCAGGAGCGACTTCCTGCTTCGGCTCAGACAGCGCTGGAAAGAGGAACAAACTATTTACAGGAGTTACAAGGTAGCCATTTCGGATACAACACCCCTCCCCTCATAGTTGGACACATCCATCAAGAAAGCCATGTGACAAAGTCGTCCAATCGGTGGGGCCTCCGAGGAGCTCGCGCTGACCTGCGCAGTTCAATTTCTCCTTCGACACTGACTGTGGAGGATGGCTCGCCGCTGTTCTCCCGGCGCGGCGGACTTGGCCTGGCGGGCCCCACGAAGGCTTCGGAGGACGAGGATGGCTCGGCGTCGCTGGATGGTTCCCCCTGGCCCGATAAGTCTCTTTGCGTGTTTCTCAACTCGGGCAATGTACTAAAGTCTGTTGAAGGGGGAGAGTCCATGTCAGCGGTTTGTGGCAATTGATTTTCTGTTCGCTTCCGAATGTGGTCTATGTGTCGTTTCCACAAACGACCATCCTCTAGTTTTACAATATAAGTTTTTGGTGCATTTTGCTTAACAACAATTCCCTTCATCCAGTTTACATTTCCATCAAAACTTTTTACATATACATTTTGTCCCAAATACATTTCTCTTTCAGGTTTTACACACATTTGGTTATTATTAACACAGAACCTTGGGTTTAACCTGTCTAGTGGTGACCTCAATTTTCTTCCCATCAATAACTCTGCAGGGCTTACATGTGTGTGCGAGTTAGGGGTAATGTGTTGGGTGAGTAAGAATTGGTCCAAGTTTTGTTGCACATCCCCAGGGCCTGACCTGCGCAACGCCTCCTTTGCCACCCGCACGTAACGTTCTGCCAATCCATTAGCCCAGGGCGAGTAAGGCGAGATGAGGGCATGTCTGACTCCTAGGCCATCTAGGAACAATTCGAATTGCCTGGCTGTTAGCTGTGGCCCATTGTCAGACACTAAGATATCTGGGCAACCATGGGATGCAAACAGTCTACTCAATACCTTAATGGTGGCACTTGTGGTTATGTTGTTCATTGCTATTATTTCCACCCATTTGGAGAAAGCATCAACTACTATTAAAAAATATTGGGACCCCACTGGGCCAGCAAAATCAATGTGGATTCTAGACCAAGGACCAGCAGGCTGTTCCCACTCAGCCGGGGTTGTTTTGGGGGGACTAGGCCGTGACTCTTGGCACGGGTCACACTTTGAAACCCAATTTTCAATATCAGCATCCAACCCTGGCCACCATAGATGCCCCCTTGCCAGGCTCTTCATCCTGACAATCCCAGGATGACCCACATGTAACATTTTGAGTACCTTTTCCCTTAGGTTTTTAGGGATGATCACTCTATCTCCCCACAACAGGCAACCTTTAACATACGATAACTCAAGCCTTTTGTTTTTAAAATCACACAATTCAGGTTTCACAACATCATCTTGCCATCCCTTTAGAACACAGTTCACCACTTGTTTAAGGATTTGATCTTGCTGCGTGTGTGCAGCTACCTCTTTGGCTGTGGTTAGAGGGTTATCCTCGAGTTCTATCATTAACACATCTGTGGCAGGAACAGGGTCTTCCACTAAGTCTGCTATGGGGCACCTGCTGAGGCCATCTGCGTGATTGATTTCCTTTCCTCCTTTGTGGGTGAGCTCATATTGGTAGCCTCTATAGTAGTCGCGGTTAGCGGTTGAGTAGTTCCGTTGACCCGAGTTGCGGAACGGTCTCCTTTCTCGCGATTGGGGGGTCTGGTTTTGTGGTCGCTGGTATTGTGGCGTGGCGAAAGTTTCTTCCGGTGTTGTTGCTCTGCAAGCGATGGCGATGTGGCCTCTACGGTTGCAGCGGCGGCGTGTAGCGTCTCGGAAAGGGCATCGATGGCGCTGGTGATTTCCCCGGCAGCCCGCGCAGGGGGCTGGGAAAGTAGCTCTAAGGTGTCTTGGCTGGTCTTGCACCAGGAGGCAGTTGTCCCCGCTGTGAGTTGGTTGGTTGAGGTCGTCTGATTCCACGGCGCTGGAAGACGCGGAGTCAATTTTGGCAATGAGTTCTCGCCTTCCGTGCTCTTTCAATTCTCTAGCCGCTGCGTCGGCTGCTTCTGCGGTTTGCGCTAGTTTAATCACGGTTTGTAGAGTCGGCTCTTCTTCGGTGAGGAGTTTATTTCTCACTGTGCTGCTTTTCATGCCGAAAACCAAGGCGTCGGTGAGGCGAGCTTCCGGGTCTTTAAACTTGCATTGGGCAAGTACCGTTCGAAGCCGCGTTGTAAACTGGTTGATCGACTCGGTTTCCTTCTGAGCCATCATGGAAAATTGATGCCGAAAAACCATGGCCGGTTTGGTCGGCTTGAAGTGGCTCGCTAGCTTTTCCTGTAGGACGTCCCACGCTACGGTTCTTGCTTGCTCCGGTTCGGTGAGAGTCTGGGCAAGTCCACGGATTTCTGCGCCGCAGTAATTAAGGAAAATAGCCCGTCTGCGATCGGCTTCGGCGTCCTGTATTCCCGCCGCCTCGAGGAAGATCTCGAAGGTGGTCATGTATTCGTCCCAGGTCGTTTTCTCGGGATTGAAGAGTTCCGGAGCCTGGCCGATCTGGACTTTGTTCATTTTGCACGCGATGTTCTTCCGTCCGTTCGTCGCCAGTGAAGTAGACCCAGAGGCAGGGTTTTGAGCAATCGGTACTTTTATTCAGCTCAGAGAATAAGTGACAGCTCAGCAAGGCAAAGTGACAATTCAGCGAGTACCAACTGACTCTGCCTGGAGAAACCGCTCCTTTTATACATTTGCGGTTCCCGCCAAAGCTAGAGCCGGCCGCGTCTGAGCCAATCAGGAGCGACTTCCTGCTTCGGCTCAGACAGCGCTGGAAAGAGGAACAAACTATTTACAGGAGTTACAAGGTAGCCATTTCGGATACAACAGGTACCACTATACACTCTAAATTTTGGTGGAGGCTTTTTGCTACAGTCTCTGTCGTCTCTGCCACCAGAAGGTCATCCAAAGCATTTTTGGTTCCCAAGACTTTTTCCCATACTGTTCCTGGGGAAGTGTAAACTGTAGTCTCAGTGCAGTTCTGCAAAGTAACTTCAGAACTGTGTTGTGGTTGTAAATTTGCCTTTTGTGAGTACGATGCCCTGGAATTTCTACGTAGCCCGATGCTAATTCTCAAAGCCTTTGTGTAGGAAGTGAGAGGATTGAAATCTCCCCTCCAATACAACAATAATAATACTTTATATCCTTTTTATTTGATATGACAAATCACAAAAGTTCTATACAGTATATAGTAATTTTTTAGGGAAGATTTGTATGAATCTAAATAAATTAAATATGAATGAATGAAGGCGGTTAAGAAAATAAAAATAATTAAAAAAAATATGGACAACCTAAAGGAGAAGATGGTAGATACCGATGATATGATAATTTAAAAATATATGATGATTTATAACTTACCCCCTCAAGGGAATTTAAGTATAAATATTACATATTATGTTATATGTTTATTGTTATTGTCATTATTGTTTAGTGTACTTAAATAAGTAATTAATTATATTAATAGAATTATTCTATTTTTTGTTTGTTTGTCTGTTTGTTAGTATGTGTTAGTTTGAAATCTCAAGGCCATGCTGGAGAAATAGTCTACAATGCTCTGGACTGCCACACCCCTCTTTTCTCTTTATTTAATAATGGATGGAATGAAATCCATTGACCTTTCGGAGCTTTGCTTAAGTTTGGGTGAAGCAAAAGCGTTAATTACACCATTTCTGTTTTATTGGGAAGCATTAGCATAGAAATAGGCCATCAATAACCAATTACTATCTGTGGCTCAGCAGGCAGAGAACTGTAGCAGGATGTGCGGCTTAAAGGGAAAGGAAAAAAGGAGAGAGGGAGAGAGAGAGAAAGAAAGAGAGAAAGAAAAAATATTACCCTTCTGCATGGATATCTGGGGGCCAGGAATCTACAAAAATGAAGGCAACAAAATCAGCCAGCATCTTATAGTGAATATTTAGGACTGTCTTTCTTAACTTTGACAGCTTTAAGATGGGTGGATTTTGACTCCCAGAATTCCTGAGCTAGCATGGAGTCAAAAATGTATCCATCTTAATGCTGCCAAGTTTGACAAACACTGATTGAGGCATTGGATTGTATTATACAATGTATGTATCTACGGAGAGGAGCGGCATACAAATCCTTGTGGTGTGACCAGAACAATCTAGAACTGAACACACTCAAAACCGTAGAAATGGTGGTAGACTTTAAGAGAAACCCTTCCACCTCTCACAATACTAGACAACACAGTATCAACAGTAGAGACCTTCAAATTTCTAGGTTCTATCATATCTCAAGATCTAAAATGGTCACCTAACATCAAAAACATCATCAAAAAAGCACAACAAAGAATGTTCTTTCTGCGCCAGCTCAGGAAGCTCAAACTGCCCAAGGAGCTGCTGATTCAGTTCTACAGAGGAATCATTGAGTCTGTCATCTGCACCTCTATAACTGTCTGGTTTGGTGCTGCAACCCAACAGGACCGACACAGACTTCAGAGGATAATCAGAATTGCAGAAAAAACAATTGCTGCCAATCTGCCTTCCATTGAGGACCTGTATACTGCACGAGTCAAAAAGAGGGCGGGTAAAATATTTACTGACTCCTGGACACAAATTGTTTCAACTCCTACCCTCAAAACGTCGCTACAGAGCACTGCACACCAAGACAACTAGACACAAGAACAGTTTTTTCCCGAACGCCATCACTCTACTAGACAAATAATTACCTCAACACTGTCAGACTTTCTACTAAATCTGCACTTCTATTCTACTAGTTTTTCTCATCATTCCTATCACCCATTTCCTCCCATGTTGACTGTAACTTGTTGCGTATATCCTACGATTTTTATTAATATTGCTTCTTCATTGCTTATTTGACCCCTATGACAATCATTAAGTGTTGTACCACATGATTCTTGACAAATGTATATTTTATTTTATGTACCCTGAGAGCATATGCACCAAGACAAATTCCTTGTGTGTCCAATCACACTTGGCCAATAAAAAATTCTATTCTATTCTATTTTATTCTAATAAATAATAATAATAATAATATTTTGGATTGGATTGGTTTGGTTTGGTTTGGCCTGGGATTGGGATTGGGATTGGGATAGTTGGGTTGAGTTGGGTTGTGGTTGTGGTTGGGGTTGGGGTTGGAACTGGGACTGGGTTGCGGTTGGGGTTGGGGTTGGAACTGGGACTGGGACTGTATAGTATTATTGTATTGTTGTATATTATTGTATTGTATTGTATTGTATTGTATTGTATTGTATTGTATTGTATTGTATTGATGAACCAACACCTTGAATTTCACCTTGAAACAAACCAAGCAGCCAGTGCAGCTCAGGGAACTTCTAGGTCATGCTAGGAAGAAGCACTTCGTAGGAAGAGCCACAGTGGCCTCATGGTTGGAATACTGCATTGGAGGCTAACTCTGCCAACTGAGAGCAGTTTGATCATGACCAGCTCAAGGTTGACTCAGCCTTCCATCCTTCCGAGGTGGGTAAAATGAGGGCCCAGATTGTTGGGAAAAATATGCTGATTCTGTAAACCACTTAGAGAGGGCTGTAAAGCACTGTGAAGTGGTATACTAAGCGTTATTGCTATTCCCATCCTAGGGATGCCAAGGAACATTGCAACATCTTTCATGTGTAGTGGTTGTGCCCCAAAGTAAAAAATTACTGGAAAAAGATTCATGATTGGTTACAACAGATTGCAGAAAGACAAATAGAATACACTTTGTTGTGGTTGGCTCTGGCCCAGCTCCTGCCCCAGGGAATGGGGAGGTGGATGCAGTGGAAAATTCAACATGTCACAGGCCTGTGTTATTGCCGACAGAATCAGTTCAGAGTTTAGTTTCCTTGGACGAAGAAGAAGGTGGGAGTGACTCGGCAGAGGAGGGCTTGGCACACAGCCCAGGCAGTCAATCTTCCTTATTTTCCATTGATTCAGATGATGACATTTTGGACCGACGCAAGCACAGAATTATGGGTAGAAGAGACCAAGTAAGAACATATTTCAGGAAATAAGAGAGGCCACCTGTGTTTGGGTGGGGCTCCAGTAGTTAGGGCTGCTGCTATAAATAGCAGCATGTGGGTTTGGCCGTTGTGGAAGAATATCTGATCGGAGTTTGTCAGGAATCTTGTGTTGCTGGACTTTGTTGCTTTTTCACTCCTTTGAAACCAAAGCAGAGCAACGTGTGTGTGTGTCTTACTTCATTGGAAGAAGAAGGGGTGTGAAGTTTCTTCACAGCTGCTAGCTAAGTACTTAATGACTGCTTAAGGGAAATTTTACAGACTACCCAGTTGTTTTGGGAAGAGTGCTCTTTGCAGTACAAAAAGAGTGCTTTGTTTATTTTGAATTTTGTGATAAAGAACATTGTTTTGAATTTTCAAATGTGTGTGTGTGTGTGTCTAAAATTTGTACCCTTGAATTTTCGGGAGGCTCCGATCAGAGAGCCCAGCAGAACAGACTCCAGAATTTATTTATTTATTTATTTATTTATTTATTTATTTATTTATTTATTTATTTATTTATTTATTTATTTATTTATTTATTTATTTATTTATTTATTTATTTATTTATTTATTTATTAGATTTGTATGCCGCCCCTTTCCGTAGACTCGTATAATAGAATTCTTTCTATTATTTATTTATATGAGTTTATTTATTTGATTTTAGGAATAATATTAGGGATAATAAGAAAACAACAACCAAGGGATATACAATATCTATCACTACATATCATCACAACAGCTTATGCCCAATATTGGAAAGATGACATTGGAAAATGTATTGATTGATAAAATATACAGGTTTGCAGAAATGGACAAAATGACAATAAAATTAAAAGGACAAAATGATTCAGATCATTATAAGGTTTGGATTAAATGGCACAACTGGATTTTTTTAAAAAGAAAGAAAGATTGTGAGACAATATGGAAAAAAGGCCAAGAAATGGGACAATAAAAACATACGAAGTATTGTAAATAGATATGTAAATCACAATGTATGAGATTTGGATGTAGATCTGTCTAAAAATGACATGAGACAAAAAATGTCCAAAGATATTTCACCAGAAGAGCCCTTCACTCCTCCACTCGAAACAGAATACCCTACGAAAACAGACTAACTATCCTGGGTCTTGAAAGCTTAGAACTGCAGCGCCTAAAACACGATTTAAGTATTGCCCACAAGATCATATGCTGCAACGTCCTTCGGGTCAACGACTACTTCAGCTTCAACCACAACAACACAAGAGCATGCAACAGATTCAAACTTAATATTAACTGCTCTAAACTTGACTGTAAAAAACATGACTTTAACAATCGAGTTGTCGAAGCGTGGAACTCATTACCGGACTCAATAGTGTCAATCCCCAACCCCCATCATTTCTCCCTTAGACTATCCACGATTGACCTCTCCAGGTTCCTAAGAGGCCAGTAAGGGGCGTACATAAGTGCACTGGTGTGCCTAACATCCCCTGTCCAATTGTCTTTCCTTATCTCATATATCATATATACTCTCTCCCTCTCATATATTTCTCTTCTTTTTTACATACTATCTTTATATATACTGTATTACTCAATGTCTATTCTCTTCCATATGTATTGTGTATTGGACAAAGAATAAATAAATAAATAAAAATAAATAAACAATACAAAATAAGTTACCAAAAATAATAATAAATAATGCCGTCGCAGCATCAAGAGCCAAAAAACACCCAATGCAGCTGTCCCAAAGTTGTTTTTTAAACAGATAATTGAACTGTCTTTCTTTCTTTTTTTTAAAGATATTTCACTTCTCATCCAAGAATTGAACTGAACTGAACTGAAGAAGCTTCTTGGTTTAGAAGTGAAACATCTTCAAAGAAAAACAAAGCAACTCCAGTTGCCTCTCGGGAAAGCAACTTTGGTCCACCGTGACCTGGGTGACTCAAGGTTTCCCTAGACACCCGTTACAGCTATTTCTGTAGCTGTGTGAATTTTGCTGGATTGGATTGGACAGATTGGGTTGAGATGAGCCGGATGCTACTTCTGGAAATCCTGCATTCAAGGCAGTAGCCAGCTCAGCAGTTTGCTAATCATCTCGTGCCGCCCATCAATCAGCCAGCTGTAAGGTTATGCTAGCAGGAAAAAAGATTGAGTGCAAGTGAGCTAAAAATCCATGGTACTTTGACTCTTTGGGAGCTCTAACCTGGTTTCTCTTGCCTCTCCCCCCCCCTCAAAGAAAGACTGGGTGGTGTTAATTAGGAAACTGGTGTAGGTATACCTGCATGAAGGAATAGAGCTTAGAAGTCTGCACGACATTGCAAAAGAAATTTGCATACTTTCAGGTCTGTCTTTCAGGGTTTAAGAGTTATGCACTTTGGTCTAGATCAGTGATGGTGAACCTTTTTTCCTTCAGGTGCCGAAAGAGCATGCTCGCACTTCGGTGTTTTTGCAATGCTGCGTTTTTACTGGTGCTCCCTTCGCTGGGAAACCCCACCTCTGGACTTCCGTTGCCAGCGAAGCGCTCATTTTTGCGATGCTGGGATTCCCCTGCAGCATCGCAAAAACACAGAAGTCCGGAGGTGGGGTTTCCTATGGAGGGGAACCTCAGGGGATCCCAGCAGCTCAAAAACGGGCGCTTCGGCTGGCAAAAGGGGTGAGTTTTGGGCTTGCACGCATTAATCGCTTTTCCATTGATTCCTATGGGAAACATTGTTTCGTCTTACAAACTTTTCACCTTAAGAACCTTGTCCCGGAACCAATTAAGTTTGTAAGACAAGGTATCACTGTACATGGGTAATAGTAAGATATAAAGAGACATTAGGACATGGGGACGGGAGGCACGCCCTTTACTGGCCTCTTAGGAATCTGGAGAGGTCAACAGTGGACAGTCCCAGGGTAAAGCTTTGGGGGTTAGGAGATGACACTACAGAGTCAGGTAGTGAGGAGAGAGAGAGAGAGAGATTGTTGCTACCCTTTCTACTGCAGAGTAAAGCATCCTAAATCTATGGATACAGATGGTGTATCCTCATCCTCAGAGATTGGGGAATAAGCAACCTGAACAATTCACACAGGGAAGGTATTTTTAAAGCATCCCTTACAATTTCCCAAGGAATAAAATAGAAGCAGGCAAGTTAAGTTCTGAGAAAAGCCTGCAGAAGAGAATAGAGCCTTTTTTTTAAAGAACAAAAAACTGAAGAAATTGGGGCTGAAAAACTGTATGTTGTCCCAGGTTGAACTCTGTCCAAATGGACTGCATTACAAGGGTGTCAGGCCTAAAACCAAGAATGGGATTCTTTCCAAACTGAATGTTTTTATTGTTTCACAGCTATGGACCAAAGCTTGCCAGATGAAAGACTCTCTTGTCTGCATCTATAATGTCCTCTGTGATCTATTAGGGAGGAGTTTGTCAAGCAAAAACAGACCAGGTCCACACACAAAGAGGCAATTAAACTGATTTATTGCGAAAGTCCTATGCTTAGGAATCTCCTCGACTGAGAGGCAGCACCTGGGTGAGAGGTAGATGAGGGCCAATGGTCCTGAAGGGGAATGGCTTCGTTTGTGGCCCTGTAGGGGTTTTAGGAAGACCCCTCCACCCCTGGGATCTACCATTCCTCCTTCTACAGAGCCTCTTTCTCTCGCACAGCATATCTGACCTGAGCCGCATCTTACTCTTCTGCAGTTACCTTTTATCTATCCAGGTTTCTCTGCGTGGGAGATAGTCAGTTTTTAAAAATGAGGAAGGGAGGAAGAATGGGAGGAGAAAAGAGAGAGAGAAAGAAAGAAAGAAAGAAAGAAAGAAAGAAGGAGGGAGGGAGAATGGGAGGAGAAAAGAGAGAGAGAAAGAAAGAAAGAAAGAAAGAAAGAGGGAGGGAGAATGGGAGGAGAAAAGAGAAAGAAAGAAAGAAAGAAAGAAAGAAAGAAAGAAAGAAAGAAAGAGGGAGAATGGGAGGAGAAAAGAGAGAGAGAAAGAAAGAAAGAAAGAAAGAAAGAAAGAAAGAGGGAGGGAGAATGGGAGGAGAAAAGAGAGAGAGAGAGAGAAAGAAAGAGGGAGGGAGGGAGAATGGGAGGAGAAAATAGAGAGAGAGAGAAAGAAAGAAAGAAAGAAAGAAGGAGGGAGGGAGAATGGGAGGAGAAAAGAGAGAGAAAGAAAGAAAGAAAGAGGGAGGGAGAATGGGAGGAGAAAAGAGAGAAAGAAAGAAAGAAAGAAAGAAAGAGGGAGGGAGGGAGGGAGAATGGGAGGAGAAAAGAGAGAAAGGGAGGAAAGAAGGAAGGAGGGAGGGAGAGAAGGAAGAAGAAGAAAGGAGGGGGGAGGGAGGGAGGAAGGAAGGAAGGAAGGAAGGAAGGAAGGAAGGAAGGAAGGAAGGACCTGTGACCTAGAGGTGGAGCCCTTGCCTCACAATCAGGAGGTTGTGAGTTCAATCCTAGGTAGAGGTAGATGTAGGGTCTCCTGCTTGAGCACGGGTTTAGACTAGATGTCCTGCAAGGTCCCTTCCAATTCTGTTAATCTGTTAAGAGAGAGAGAGAAAGAGGAATAGAAAGATGGAATGGAGGGGAGGGAGGGAGGGAGGGAGGAAGGAAGGAAGGAAGGAAGGAAGAAGCTGTGACCTAGAGGTGGAGCCCTTGCCTCACAATCTGGAGGTTGTGAGTTCAATCCTGAGTAGGGTCTCCTGTTTGAGCAGGGTTTAGACTAGATGACCTGGAGAGAGAGCGAGAGAGAGCTGCCATGGGATCGTCCCAATCTTTCCTCCTGCATTTGCAACGGCTTACACAATGGAAGACTCCAAGCAAAAGATTCAGCTGTAAGATCCTCTTGATCCAGGTATCTTTAAAACCCTTTTCCGTAGCAGGAACGTCTGCAGAGGGAAGAAAGATCCAGCTCTGTATTTTTGGGGAGACTGAGCTCCTTCGAAGAAATCTTTGAAAGAGACGCTGTCATTCTAGCCCAACCCACACCTTCACTATGATTCCAACACCATGAATGAAGGAAGCTCCTCCAAGATTCCTGGAGAGACCTTCGTAGTAATGTTTTCCTTTCCTTTTTAACACCCTCAGCAGGAAGTTCATTCACAATTTTAAAAAAAAGTGGAGACAAAGGCGGAGGCATCCGACCCAAGGGATGCGATGAAAAGGAAGACGGTATTAATAGCATCCTAGCACAGCGGGCGCCTTCTCGATCACCAGGGCTCTTGTCAAAAATAGATTGACGACGCTTAGAGTCATGCTGAAGCCGTCCCAAAAAAAGATTTTACAGTCACTTGGGGAATATTTAACCTGTCGTTCCAGACAAAAGGCGCTTTTCCAAAAGGCAATTGGACAATCTTTCTCTTCTCATACAAGACGTATCTTCGATTACAAGGGTCGTCCAGAAAGTAATGCACCACATTTTTTTTCTTCAACCATTATTTATTTTATTTTATTTTATTTTATTTTTTGTTTGTTTGTTTGTTTGTTCGTTCATTCATTCATTCATTCATTCATTTATTTATTAGATTTGTATGCCGCCCCTCTCCGAAGACTCGGGGCGGCTAACAACAATAAAGAAGACAATGTAAACAAATCTAATATTAAAAATAATCTAAATTTTTAAAAAATCCAATTTAAGAAACCAATCATACAAACAAGCATACCATGTATAAATTCTATAAGCCTAGGGGGAAGGGAAAAATTTCAATTCCCCCATGCCTGACGACAGAGATGGGTTTTAAGGAGATTGCGAAAGGCAAGGAGGGTGGGGGCAACTCTGATATCTGGGGGGAGCTGGTTATTTATTGAACAAGATGAAACTTACACACAAGAAAGAATGGTGTTTCTTCTACACTCCTTAATTTTCCATGTAATCTCCGTCCCGTTCTATGGCCAGCGAGACAAAGGCCAGCGAGACAAAGGCGTGTATGCCCTGTTGCTACCATTCCTTGTTCTGGTCACAAAGCCATTTCTGCACTATATTGGCCTCACCCTCTGTGCCCAGCGACTAACCGTACTTCTGTCGACTACAGATTCTCCATAAACTGTGCACAAATGTTTGTGAATGTTCCCAACAGTTTCTTTCTCCGCAGCGAGAAATTCAATGACGACATGCTGCTTGTAACGTACATCACGTATAGATGCCATTTCGAAACACTGCTGCAGCTACACTATCTGTCTGAAGAAACACAAAATTTACACACACACACACACACACACACACACACTCTTGACAATTCAAATAATGTACAGTGGTACCCCTACCTAAGAACGCCTCTATTAACAAACTTTTCTGGATAAGAACCAGGTATTCAAGATTTTTTTGCCTCTTATCAAGAACCATTTTCCACTTACAAACCCGAGCCTCTGAAATTGTAACCCGAAAAAGCAGGGAAAAGCCTCCATGGGGCCTCTCTAGGAATCACCTGGGAGGAAACAGGACCGGAAAAGGCAGGGATAAGCCTGCGTGGGGCCTCTCTAGGAATCTCTTGGGAGGAAACAGGGCCAGAAAAAGCAGGGAGAAGCCTCCGTGGGGCCTCTCTAGGAATCTCTTGGGAGGAAACAGGGCCTCCACCCTCCCTGTGGTTTCTCCAATCGCACACTTTTGCTTTTACGTTGATTCCTATGGGGAAAATTGCTTCTTCTTACAAACTTTTTTACTTAAGAACCTGATCACGAAATGAATTAAGTTCATAAGTAGAGGTACCACTGTATATCTAAAGTTTTGCATTTGTACCATTACTGTAGGCTGAGAAAAAAAAATGTGGAGCATTACTTTCTGGGCAATCCTCGTATATGGTTCTATATTATGCTTGGACATTCTTGGACAGGATTAACCAAAAGTAGGTAGATAGTTACCTATAACCATTGTTAAGTGTTCTGTCGGGCTCTCTGGTAGAATCCTCCCAAAAATTCACAGGTACAAATTTCAGACACACACACGTTTGAAAATTCAAAACTATGTTCTTTATAATGAAAATTCACTTAAACCAAGCCCTCTTTTTGTATAGCCAAGAGCACTCGTCTCCAAACAAACTGGTAATTTGTACAAGTCCCTTATCAGTTCTGTGATACTTAGCTTGCAGCTGTGAGGCAATTCACAGCCCTTCTTCTTTCACAAAGTGAAACACACTTTGCTCTGGTTTAGTTTCAAAGCCGGGGAAAATCAGCACACAAAAAGTCAAAGTCAGTAAAGCAGTCAGGAAACACATGATCAGATAATCCTCCACAATGGCCAAACCCACAGACTGCTCTTTATAGCAGCCTCACTAATGACCACAGCCCCACCCAACCACAGGTGGCCTCATTTTCTTTGATAATAATCTCTCAGTTGTTGTTGCCTATGCATCGCTCTCCGCATGCATGGCTGTATCATTAACTCTTGTTCTGAATCCAAGGAGGAGCTAGATAATTGATCTCCTTCTGAGCTGTCTGCCACACTCTCTTCCTCCCTGTCACTCATGTCTTCTTGGTCAGAGGAGCCTTCATCAGCAGATTCCACCGGGGGCAAAACAGGCCTGCAGCATGTGGATGTCTCCCCCACATCCACAATCCTTGGGGCAGGAGCAGGGCCAGAGCTAACCACAACAGTTAAGTATGATCCAGAAGGACCACATTGCATCCCTAGGACAGAAGGAGAAATTCAGATATTCCTCATTCAATTCAATTCAATTTATTAGATTTGTATGCCGCCCCTCTCCGAAGACTCGGGGCGGCTCACAACAATAATAAAAACAGTATTACAATGGAACAAATCTAATAATAATCTAATAATAAATTCCTAAAAGAGACAGCAGAATAACATGTCAAGGTTCCAGGTAGTATCCACGCTAAATCAGAGTCCAATATTTGAGGGGCTGCCACACAGAGGAGAGGGTCAAGCTATTTTCCAAGGCACCAGAAGGCCAGACAAGGAATAACAGATGGAAGCTGACCAAGGAGAGATTCAACCTGGAAATAAGGAGGAACTTTCTGACGGTGAGAGCGATCAACCAGTGGAACAGCTTGCCTGCGGAGGTTGTGAGAGTTCCAACACTTGAGACTTTCAAACCGAAATTGGACTGCCATTTGTCCAAAATGATGTAGGGACTCCTGCTAGAGGGAGGATGGGCTAGATGACCTACAAGGTCCCTTCCAACTCTAATAATAATCTGTAATCTAATCTGTAATCTGATATGTCACCAGTACCACTTTGCAACGGTTTGGTAAGACCACATTTGAAGTATGTGATGCTGAAACTATAGAAAGAGTGCAGAGAAGAGCAACAAAGACAGCCACAACCTGGATGACTGAAAATCTCCATTAAAAAGAGAAAATGGGGTTTTATAAATATTATTAATGTTCGACTTCTTTTTTTATTATTGTATTGTTTGTATTGTTGTAAGCTGCCCTGAGTCCTATGGGATTGGGCAGCATAGAAGTCAAATAAATAATTAAAATAAAATAAAATAAAATGCACTTAGGGAGATATTTTTTTTAAGAAAAAGGTTTGGACTTCTAAAAAGAGTTGGGGTAAGTTTTGGTGATCCAAAACTGTAGGGCATGCTAGGAAAATAAAGTTCTCTAGATGTTTTGTTCGTTCAAGGTTGTTCTTCAATTAAAGAAAGGAATTCTTCTTTTTATAAATTTCTTGAAACAGAGAAATGTCTTTTTGTGTGTTGGTTACATTTGTCTACAATGACTCTGGATGGCTGACATAGGACTCAGATACAACTAAATTTATAATAACGGCAATTGAGGATAACATGAATCAGCAGTAAAGCAGACCTCGATCCCACAGTATCAATTAACCTCCTGACCCCCGTACCTGGGAAAACCACAATGTTTTCAAGCTTTTATGGAATGCCACCAGGATTAGGACCAACCAGTTAGTGAAGTTCTCAGCGATCATGTACCTGAGCATCGAGGAGACCAAGATTATGGTTGGGTGGATTGGGAAATTCCTGTTGTTCTTTATGTAAACATCTCTCCTGTATATTGTGGCCTCTCTGTTTTCTCACGCTTCTATTCAATCCTAAAGGAAGACATCAGAAGATCATTCTTCCTAGGCATCTGGCCTGGGAATGATACAGAAGTCAAAGTGGCAGGCAATCCATAGGTCACTGTCAAATTACATGATACTTTTTTTTAAAAATTGCCATGACTATATTAAAAAATACTGTAACCACCAAGAGATATTAAATCAGCCCAAACATTTCTGCTTTTAATAATTATTTAAAGTCAGAAAACAAGTGTTTACTGGCTTTAAAGAAAAGTTAAAAGTAGAACATCCAAATTATTTTGGCAGGGAGGGAGGGAGGGAGGGAGGAAGGAAAGAGGGAGGGAGGAAGGAAGGAAGGAAGGATTTGGGAGAAAAATCCTTCCTTCCTTCCTTCCTTCCTTCCTTCTTTCCTTCCTTCCTTTTTCTCAGGAAGGAGGGATGGAAGGATGGATAGATGGATGGATTTGGGAGAAAAAGGAAGGAAGAAAGGAGGGAAGGAAGGAAGCGGAGAGGGAGGGAAGAAAGGATGGGTGGATTTGGGAGAAAAATCCTTCCTTCCTTCCTTCCTTCCTTCCTTCCTTCTGTCTTTCTTACTTTTTGTCTTTTTGTCTTTCTTTCTTTCTTTCTTTCTTTCTTTCTTTCAAGCAATTACTCTTTAATCCGTGCCAATCATTTCCCAGCGTTGATCATTACCCCAGGCTTTAATTGCCTTTGCTCACTTATACGTTGTTACTTTTAAAACATCACAGATTAACACGAGGCCATCAGCTACATAACCCTTTGGAAAATTAAAGGGTGGGAGGAATTTAAGCTCTCTGTGAATGGAGCTGGGTTACAAGGCCAACTAATATGTACTTCGCACCTATATTTACTAAGTTACAAGTATTCAAAGAGCCGCCTTTCAGATCACTTGGGTTTTACGGTACGATTATCATGAAAATATGTGTGTAGGCGTACACTTCGTAGTACAGATGTAGTAACAGATATAAATTCAAGATTAAATCCATGTCCTTCCCTTTCTATATTTTCTCAGTCAACTGCTTCCATCCCTTTCCTTTCCCCTATCTCTTCTTCCTTCCTCTTCCTTTCTTCTTCCTTTTTTCTTTCTTCCCTCCTCCCTCCCTCCCTCCCTCTCTTCCTTTCTTCTTTCCTTCATTCCATCTCCCTACCCTTCTCTTCTGTTTCCTTCCCTGTTATAATATAATTTTGTTTGCCAACTTCCTTGCTGGCTACTACAATAGGGAAGAACATTTTTCCTTTAGGTCTGTTTGATTAGCATTGTTTCTTTCTCATTATTATCTGCAAGATATTGTTGCTTATTACTGCTATCGGGTTTCTCTATCATAACCAAGCATACCTATCGAAAGGAAGTTTGCAGAGGTCTCTGGCAGATAGCACTTCTGGTGAGAGGAACACATCAAAAGAGCCACTTAAGGACAAAATCAAAGGCGTAAACAGAGACTAGTCTGATTGTAATGGCCTTCTAGCCACATTAAACTAGGTTTCTAATCACTAAGTCGTGGTGTACTTTATCACATGTTTTGCCGAAGCAAGATATATTACATCTGCAGCTTTCCCACAATCTATTAAGGAAGGAATTCAGTCAAAAATTTAATTAAGACTAGTCTGGCAAGATCTGACAACAAACCCCTGCTGACGTCCTTTTCAAGGTGTTTGCAAATCAATTTCTTTGTGATCTGCTCTTGAATCGCCCCAATCAGCAATCTCAAACCGATTGGACATAGAAACATAGAAACATAGAAGACTGACAGCAGAAAAAGACCTCATGGTCCATCTAGTCTGCCCTTATACTATTTCCTGCATTTTATCTTAGGATGGATATATATTTATCCCAGGCATGTTTAAATTCAGTTACTGTGGATTTACCGACCACGTCTGCTGGAAGTTTGCTCCAAGCATCTACTACTCTTTCAGTAAAATAATATTTTCTCACGTTGCTTCTGATCTTTCCCCCAACTAACCGCAGATTGTGCCCCCTTGTTCTTGTGTTCCCTTTCCTATTAAAAACACTTCCCTCCTGAACCTTATTTAACCCTTTAACATATTTAAATGTTTCGATCATGTCCCCCCTTTTCCTTCTGTCCTCCAGACTACACAGATTGAGTTCATTAAGTCTTTCCTGATAGTTTGGGAGGTTTTATTTGCTCCCATTCTTTTGAAGTCCAGGAAGACTTTTAAGTTCTCCAGCAATTTTCAAACATAATATAATAAGGACTCCGCCAAACCAGCTAGTTCCTCATTTTCATTTGAGATACATTGGGGTGAGCAATAGCGCCTGTTCCCCACCACTCAGTCAGTGACAGAGATGATTAGGGGACTGGAGGCTAAAACATATGAAGAATGGTTGCAGGAACTGGGCATGGCTAGTTTAATGAAAAGAAGGACCAGGGGAGACATGATAGCAGTGTTCCAATATCTCAGGGGCTGCCACAAAGAAGAGGGAGTCAACCTATTCTCCAAAAGCACCTGAGGGTAGAACAAGAAGCAATGGGTGGAAACTAAACAAGAAGAGAAGCAACTTAGAACTAAGGAGAAATTTCCTGATAGTCGGAACAGTTGATCGGTGGAACAGCTTGCCTCCAGAAGTTGTGAATGCCCCAACAATGGAAGTTTTTAAGCAGACGTTGGATAACCATCTGGCTGAAGTGGTATAGGGTTTCCTGCCTAAGCAGGGGGTTGGACTAAAAGACTTCCAAGGTCCCTTCCAACTCTGTTGTTATTATTGTTGTATTGTTATTGTATTGTAATTCGCTTTTAGTATTGGATTATTATTGTATACTGTTTATGATTGCTGTTAGCCGCCCCGAGTTTTCGGAGAGGGGCGGCATATAAATCCAATTAATAATAATAATAATAATAATAATAATAATAATAATAATAATAATTGTTGTTGTTGTTGATTATTATTATTGGTGGTGGTGGTGGTGGTAGTAGTAGTAGTAGTAGTAGTAGTAGTTGTTGTTGTTGTTATTATTATTATTATTATTATTATTATTATTATTATTATTATTATTATATGTCCCAATAACAACCTGGTCACAGAATGGTTGCAGAGGTAGTCTACACATCTGAAAAATGCCAAACCAGGAAATAGGTTGGCAGTATTATCTCTGTACGTCACTCCTCCATCTGGCAAGAGCTAACAAACGCAGTCTGCTCTGCAGGGTTGTTGTATGACTGCTGCAAGTCATACAACAACCCTGCAGAGCAGACTGCGTTTGTTAGCTCTTGCCAGATGGAAGGGTGAAATATAGAGATAAACACATATATTAGATGTTTGGAAAGTCTAAGCCAGTGATGGCAAACCTATGGCACGGGCGCCACAGGTGGCACACGGAGCCATATTTGCTGGCACGTGAGCTGTTGCCCTGGCTCAGCTCCAACATGTGTGTGCCGGCCACCTGATTTTTGGCTCAGACAGAGACTCTGGGAGGGAGATTTTGGCTTCCAGAGAGCCTCCAGGGTGATGGGGGAGAGCTTTTTTACCCTCCGTCAGCTACAGGGAAGCCTTTGGAGCCTGGAGAGGGCAAAACATGAGCCTACTGGGCCCACCAGAAGTCGGGAAGCAAGCTGTTTCCAGCTTCTAGAGGGCCTCCAGGCAGATGGAGGAGGCTGTTTTCGCCCTCCCCAGGCATTGAATTATGGGTGTCGGCACTCACATATGTGCAATAGTGTGCGTGCATGCTTTTTCGGCAGCAGAGGGGAAAAAGGTTTGCCATCAATATAAGGTTGAATAAAATTTCTTCTTTTCGTTTAAATATGTGAACTTAAGGTATAACAATGTATTCTTTTTTCTGTAAAGAAACTTGACTTCTATGATAAGAGGGGGAATTGCAACCCCAATTTCATGTTAAATGTTTGTTTGTTTGTGTTGTGATTCAGCCTGAGGCTGCTCAGGGACCAGCTGTGTCTCTGCTGGCTCCATGCCCAGAGGAGGATGACAGCGCAGAGGAGGGGGCTGAACAGTCGGACGGGGGAGAGGAAAATCAGGAATGGGATGAAGGCGAACAGCATGAGAGCCCCGGGGGGGGGGGCTCTCCCCAGCCAGTAGCTTGGAGTCATAAGGTGATGACGCACAAGCTGTCATTGACATGAGACAGCGACGTTCAGAGCAACGAAAGGAGCAGTTAAAGAGATATTTTCACCATTGAAGTAGAAACAGCTGGGTTTGGGTGTGGTACTCATCAGCAGGGTTTAAAAGGCAGGCAAGCCCTTTAAGCCATGTGGAGTGTTATCAGCTTGGCGTGGCGTTATCCTGTCTTGTTTCTCGGCGTCTCTGTTCCTGGCTTGTGGCCCAGCAGCTTTGGAAGATCCGTGGGAGGTATAGGTCTGCTATCTACAGCCTTGGCTTGGCAGCAAGAATTCTGTATTGCTGCATGGACTTTTGGCCTTCGTGAATATATATGAAGATACAGCATTTTCCTGTTTGTAAGGACATTTTCTGTTACCTGTGTTTTTCTTGCATTTTATATAACTGCCTTTGCCTTTTACCAGTGTGTCTGGCTTCCCTTTTTGGGTTGGTATTGGCTTCTGGAGTGACCCAGACAGAACAGTTTGTTAGTTAGTTTTTATGAAAAATCAATAAAGTTTATCCAAAAAAAAAAAGGTTTGCCATCACTGGTCTAGGCCTACTTAAACAGCATTATAAGTGGCTTATTTAAACGGCTTGATTTATTTTTAAGAAGTATCCTTTATTTCCTTTCTTGAGTCCTTCCATAGCTCACATCCTTGTGTTCTTCTCAGGTTGGCTGCCTTGGGAGCTTTCCATTTCTGCGATCTCAGTCTCCTAGCAACTAGCAAGTCAAGGCTGCGCATGTGTGGGAGAACATATACACAATCGTATTCAAACTGAGAAGAGCGAATGGAGGAAAAGGAAGGTTTATTCTTTGTAAACCCTCTGCAACAACTTGACGACTGCATCTTGCACAATTGCCTTTCGGGATTTCGATGCACGAGACAGATGCCCGGCGCATATCCATGTAGAAGGCCAGACAAGGAATAACGCATGGAAACTGACCAAGGAGAGATTCAACCTGGAAATAAGGAGGAACTTTCTGATGGTGAGAGCAGTCAACCAGTGGAACGGCCTGCCAGCGGAGGTTGTGAGAGCTCCAACACTTGAGACTTTCAAGAGGAAATTGGACTGCTATTTGTCTAAAATGGTGTAGAGACTCCTACTTGGATGGGGGGTTAGACTAGATGACCTACAAGGTCCCTTCCAACTCTAGTAATAGAAACATAGAAGATGGATGGCAGAAAAAGACCTCATGGTCCATCTAGTCTGCCTCTATACTATTTCTTGTATTTTATTTTAGGATGGATATATGTTTATCCCAGGCATGTTTAAATTCAGTGACTGTGGATTTACCGACCACGTCTGCTGGAAGTTTGTTCCAAGCATCTACTACTCTTTCAGTAAAATAATAGTTTCTGACGTTGCTTCTGATCTTTCTCCCAACTAACCTCAGATTGTGCCCCCTTGTTCTTGTGTTCACTTTCCTATTAAAAACACTTCCCTCCTGAACCTTATTTAACCCTTTAACATATTTAAATGTTTTGATCATGTCTCCCCCCCCTTTCCCTTCTGCCCTCCAGACTATACAGATTGAGTTCTTGAAGTCTTTCCTGATACGTTTTATGCTTAAGACCTTCCACCATTTTTGTAGCCATCTTTGGACCCGTTCAATTATCTATTATCTAATTATCAATAATCTAGATCATGGATTCAGTTTACATTTCTTTCACAGGAGTTCCATGGGAGTTGCATGATACTCCCAGCCTCATGAAGGATGGGGGCAGTGAAGGGACACAAAAAATTTTACTACCACACTTTGCCCGTGGCTTTTTGTGGTTGTGGCTTGATGGTCATGTGACCAGGTGGGAGTGACTTGTCAACCATATGACTGGGTAGGAGTGGCTTACCGGCCATGTGACCAGGTAGGAGTGACTTGATGAACATGTGACCAGGGGGTGGCTTAAAGGTCATGTGACTGGCTTAAATGTGGCCACCTTGACGTCACTCACATCAAGGGTTAGGGTTAGGGTGCCTTGTCTCTCCTCTCCTCGATCTATTTACTATTACTGAACATCCAAAATATACTATTTAATTCTATGTATATGTGCCATATGTGTACGTATATATTGCACACAGGCACATAAAAATATACATTATCAATTGTATAAACCAGTGTTTCCCAACCTTGGAAACTTGAAGATATCTGGACTTCCCAGAATTCCCCAGCCAGCATTCGCAAATCAATACTGGTGGGGATGGCAAGAAATGGGCCTACTGGGCCCACTGGAAGTTGGGAAGTGGGGGAGGGGGTGTGCGTGCATGCAGGGGCATTAAATTATGGGTGTGGGCATGCACGCATGAGCGATAGCGCACGCACACACCCACTTTTGACACCCAAGGGAAAAAAGGTTCTCCTACACCGGGCTAGGCTGTCTGGAAGCTTCCTACAAAAGGGCTGGTTGTCAGACAGAGCCTTTGCTGGGTTGTAATTAGTTGCCAAATAAAAAGCTTTTGCTTTGAAGCCATTTCTGTCTGCCTCCTCCTTTTTTTAAAAAAAAAAAAGACATAAACATTAAAAAAATTGTGAAGTAAACAAAAACAAAAACAAAATACAGTGATACCTTGTCTTACAAACTTAATTGGTTCCGGGATGAGGTTCTTAAGGTGAAAAGTTTGTAAGACGAAACAACATTTCCCATAGGAATCAATGGAAAAGTGATTAATGCGTGCAAGCCCAAAATTCACCCCTTTTGCCAGCCGAAGCACCCGTTTTTATGCTGCTGGGATTCCCCTGAGGCTCCCCTCCATGGGAAACTCCACCTCCGGACTTCTGTGTTTTTGCGATGCTGCAGGGGAATCCCAGCAGCGCAAAAATGGGTGCTTCGCTGGCAATGGAAGTCCGGAGGCGGGGCATCCCAGCGGTGGCGGTGGGTTTGTAAGATGAAAATAGTTTGTAAGAAGAGGCAAAAAAATCTTAAACTCCGGGTTTGTATCTCAAAATGTTTGTATGACAGGGCGTTTGTAAGATGAGGTATCACTGTATAGACAAGACAAATGAACAAGCAAACACATTGATTGATTGATTGATTGATTGATTGATTGATTGATTGATTGATTGGATTTGTATGCCGCCCCTCTCCGGAGACTCGGGGCGGCTAACAGCAACAATAAAGCAGTGTACAATAGTAGTCTGATGTTAGAAACAATTAAAAGCCCATTAAAATTAAAAAAACCAAACATACATACATACATACCACGCATAGAATTGTAAAGGCCTAGGGGGAAGAGGGTCTCAATTCCCCCATGCCTGACGGCAGAGGTGGGTTTTAAGCAGCTTACGAAAGGCAAGGAGGGTGGGGGCAATTCTAATCTTTGGGGGGAGTTGGTTCCAGAGGGCCGGGGCCACCACAGAGAAGGCTCTTCCCCTGGGTCCCACCAAGCAACATTCTTTAGTTGACGGGACCCGGAGAAGATCCACTCTGTGGGACCTAACTGGTCGCTGGGATTCGTGCAGCAGAAGGCGGTCCCTGAGATAATCTGGTCCGGTGCCATGAAGGGCTTTATAGGTCATAACCAACACTTTGAATTGTGATCGGAAACTGATCGGCAACCAATGCAGACTGCGGAGTGTTGGTGTAACATGGGCATATTTGGGAAAGCCCATGATTGCTCTTGCAGCTGCATTCTGCACGATCTGAAACAAATATACATTCACCCTCTCTAACCTTTCTACAATAAATTGCCCTAACTTTAAATTTCCGTATCTATCTCATTCATCTAAATTGTATTACCTAAATCATTCATCTATTAATCAGTATATCTATTCTTTACAATCAAACTTATGAAATCCTATTTTCATTCTTTAGCTATACATCTCCATTTTTATACATCAGTATATACATCATTTCTCTTATTTCGGATTGTTTTGAAGTTTGGGATTTGTTTTATAATTGGCTGGATAGGAAAAATTAAAAAAGAGAAATGATGATCCCTGGCCCATTCATCCTATCTAACGCCATAGGTGGTCAAATTGACCAAGGATCCTGAAGTTTGCAATAGCTGAACCAATTGGCAGATAGATTTTGCCTTCCAAAATAGCACGCTTATCATGTTAATTGTTTCTTACATGATTGTTTGTTCCCTGTTTCTAATCCCCTTTTCTTTTGTAATGTAGCTCCCATAACACAGTTTATCCCATTGATAAGATCAATGAAGCCCATTGCTTAATACATGGAGGGCTGTGCTTACTCTGATTAGATTTTTATTATTATTAATGGGGATCTTCCCTGACTGAAGTGATAGTCTACCAAGAAACCCCACATGCATAAAGATCCTAGGAAAGCAGCCATACTAAAGCGACAAGCTTTAATTATTCCTATTTTAATCTGGCTGAGTTCCCAAACCAGCACAGCTTCAGCTGAATCCAAGCAAAAGACATTGATCTCTCTCTCAAGATGTATTCTTTAATGGTACTACCAGTGAAACTCAAAAAATTAGTGAAACTTAATATATGAGAGAGACTCAAAACATGCTAGGCATTGGTTGCCTAGCATGTTTCCGGTCACAATTCAAAGTGTTGGTTATGACCTATAAAGCACTTCATGGCACCGGACCAGAATATCTCCGGGACCGCCTTCTGCCGCACGAATCCCAGCGACCAATTAGGCCTCGCAGAGTTGGCCTTCTCCGGGTCCCGTCAGCTAAACAATGTCGTTTGGCGGGACCCAGGGGAAGAGCCTTATCTGTGGAGGCCCCCAGATATCAGAGTTGCCCCCACCCTCCTTGCCTTTCGTAAGCTCCTTAAAACCCACCTCTGTCATCAGGCATGGGGGAATTGAGACTTTCCCTTCCCCATAGGCTTATAAAATGTATGCATGGTATGTCAGTATGTATGATTGGTTTCTTAAATTGAGGTTTTTTAAATTAACTTAAATATTAGATTTGTTTACATTGTATTATTATTGTTAGCCGCCCCGAGTCTACGGAGAGGGGCGGCATACAAATCTGATTAATAAATAAATAAATAAATAGTTCAAGCCATGATTTGTCATAATTGTGATGATTATGGGGTACAGCTCATGAAAACTCCAAATCTACCATCTCAGAAAATTAGAATATTACATGTGATCAATAAAAAAAGGATTGTACATAGAACAATATTGGACTTCTGAAAAGTATAAGCATGTACAGTAAGACCTCACCTATCGCTGGTGTTACGTTCCAGACCCAGCCGCGATAGGTGAAATCCGCGATGGGGAATTTATCGACTGATAGTACTTATTTAAGTATTTATATTGTAATTGTTTGGTAAGTTTTCATTGTTTTAAGTGTTTATAAACCCTTCCCACACAGTATTTATTTTAGATACAGTATTTAAATACAGTATTGACAATTTTAGATATTTTTTTTTAAAAAAAACCTGCGGATCGAGTTCCGCGGGCTGTTTAAATCTGCCAATTGACTTCCTCAGAAATCCGCGAACCAGCGAAGATCTGCGAATGATTTTTCTCATTAATATTTCTTGAAAACCCGCGATGAAGTGAAGCCGCAGTAGGTGAAGCGTGATATAGCAAGGGACTACTGTGTATTTACTCAGTACTTCGTTTGGGCCCCTTTTGCAACAATTACTTGCCTCAACGAGCTGTACCCCATAATAATCACAATTATAACAAATCATGGCTTCAATTATCTTGCCTTGCATGTTATCAATATCTCTCATATATTAAGTTTCAGCTTTTAAGTTACATTACTGAAATAAATGAATGTTTGCACGATATTTTAATTTTTTTTATTTTCAATTCTATGTGGGGAAAAGTAAGCAGTGGGGTACCACAAGCTTCTGTCTTAGGCCCAGAACTCTTCAATGTCTTCATAAATGACTTAAGTGAGGGAATAGAAAGAGAACTTGCCAAAGTTTGTCAAACTTGTCTACAGAGAGGGGCGGCATACAAATCTAATTAATAATAATAATAATAATAATAATAATAATAATAATAATAATATTTATTATTACTTAGATTTGTATGCCGCCCCTCTCCGAAGACTCGGGGCGGCTCACAACATGTAGAAACAAATCATAAGCAATCAGACAAATTTAAAATATTTAAATATTTAAAAACCCCATATGCTAACAGACACACACACAGACATACCATGCACAAATCAAACGTGCCCAGGGGGAGATGTTTCAGTTCCCCCATGCCTGACGGCAAAGGTGGGTTTTAAGGAGTTTACGGAAGGCAGGAAGAGTAGGGGCAATTCTAATCTCCGGGGGGAGTTGGTTCCAGAGGGCCGGTGCCGCCACAGAGAAGGCTCTTCCCCTGGGGCCCGCCAACCGACATTGTTTAGTTGACGGGACCCGGAGAAGGCCCACTCTGTGGGACCTAATCGGTCGCTGGGATTCGTTATTAATAATAATAATAATAATAATAATAATAATAATAATAATAATAATTTGCAGATAATACTAAGCTGGTAGGAATAGATAACACCCTAGATCAGGGGTCTCCAACCATGACAACTTTAAGACTTGTGGACTTCAACTCCCAGAATTCCTCAGCCAGCTGCTGAGGAATTCTGGGAGTTGAAGTCCACAAGTCTTAAAGTTGCCAAGGTTGGAGACCCCTGTCCTAGAGGATAGCCTCAAGATCCAAATGGATCTTGACTGACTTGAATACTGGGCCCTATCTAGCAAAATGAAATTCAATATAGAGAAAAGTAAACTCTTACACTTAGGCAAGAAAGATCAAAAGTACACACATAGACTTGGTGAAACCAGACTTAATAGCAGTAACTGTGAGAAGGACCTTGGAGTCTTAGTGAACAATCACTTAAATACGTGCCAACAGTGTGCAGCTGCAGCCAAAAAAGCCAATGTAATCCTAAATTGTCTTAACAGAGTAATACAATCAAGATCACTCCACCCCATAAAGCCTTAGTTAGACCTAGAATACTAGGCTTAGACTTAGAATACTGCATCTAGTTTTGGTCCCCACACTATAAATAAGATGTTGAGAGTCTAGAAAGAGTGCAGAGAAGAGCAACCAAGAAGACTAAAGTTAAAACATACAGTGAACTGTTGCAGGAACTGGGCATAGCTGGTCTAGCAAAGAGAAGGGCCAAGGGAGACATGATAGCAATATTCCAACATTTGAAGAGCTGCCACAGAAAGGAAGGGGTCCACCTATTTCCCAAAGCACCTGGAGACAAAGAATGATGGTTGGAAACTGAACAAGAAGAGATTCAACCTGGAAATAAGGAGAAATTTTCTGACAGTGAGAGCAATGAACAGAAGCTGCCTTCAGAAGTTGTGGAGCTTCATCACTGAAAGCTTTCAAGAAGAGCCTGGACTGGTATAGGGTCCCCTGCTTGGGCAGGGGGTTGGACTAGATGACCTACAAGGTCCCTTCCAACTCTGTTAAGGTGTTAAAATATCTCTTGATGTTCAAGATAACAAGATATCCAACCTCTGAAAAACTCATCCACTAATCTCTTTGGATTAGACATTAACCCTTTAATTAAATTCACTTGCTAAGCATCCCTGAGATTGGCTAAAATTCCTTTGGATCTCTGATAGGGGATCATTTGCATAATCCAATCATACCCAATGCAGAGATGCCATGACTAATAATGGCTAATGTGTATTTGCCCTTGTCCTTAAAATAGCCTCAGAAATAACATGGCTATACAGTACAGTAGCCTTAAGTGGATCTCCTGATGTGTAAAGTACCGAAATGATTGCAAAATTGCTCTCAGATACAGTTGCTGATTACTGTTTGCACCAGATCAAACAAGCATACGCCTCAGGGTTTCATATCACAATGACTTGAAGACTATTATTTTTCCAGCATGTTTCAAAAGACTGATAAAAAAAAGTCTGGCATTTACCTTCTTTCCCAATTGGATGTCCTGTGTGAAGATAATAAAAGGATGCTACATTTAAAATTAAACCTTTTTACTCTCTTGTGCTAATTTCCAGAGAAACCTCCAGGCACTAAGACATTAAGAAAACTTTTCTCTCTAGGAAATCCTTTGGATGAGATAAAATGATTATTTGCTTCTTTATTTATTCTCCAGCTATCAGATTTCTGATCTTTTTTCCTCTTTCCTTGTAGCTTTTATTTTTTTAAAAAAAGAAAAAAGAAAAACAGTCATATTTTCAGGGCTGCTGTTTTTAGTGTGTGTTTTTAATTTTAACTTGAGTGGCGTTTATTGCTTTGTAATTTTTTTATGGCACAATTTATTGTTGTCGAGCCAAGTGCCTTGTTATATTTCAGAGGGAAAGGCATATAAATATAAATTTATCTTGGTAGGTTGCCTGGTTTCCGGGCCTGCCCTACTGTGATTTTTAAACCACCAAAACAGCTGCTTAAAGACATGTAGGCTGGTGGAAATATAAAATGCCATTTAAAATATTTTAAAGGCCCTTTATACTGCGATGACTATATAAAGAACCTTTTCATCAGCCTCCTTTTGCTTAATGCCCTCCAGGAAAGCTGGATGGCAATTTCCAAAAACCAAAATCAATGCCAGCTAGGAATTGTGGGAAATGAAGTCCAACTCATTTAAAGAACCCTTATCAGTGAGGGCTGCAAAAAAAAAAATTACTACCACACTGTGGGCGTGGCTTATTTTGTGGGTGTGGCTTGATGGCCGTGTGACCAGATGGGAGTGGCTTGATGATCATATGAGCAGGGGTGGCTTAAAGGTCATGTGACTGGCTTAAAGGTGGCCAACTTGACGTCACTCACGTCAAGGGTTTGGGTTAAGGTTAGGATTCCTGGCCTCTCCTCGCCTAAAAAAGGGATATAATTTCCCTATCTATTATTATTATTTTATTATTATTTATTAGATTTGTATGCCGCCCCTCTCCGAAGACTTGGGGCGGCTCACAACAACAATAAAACAGTATACAATAAACAAATCTAATATTTAAAAAATATCTAAAAACCCATTATTTTTTTAAAAAAGCATACAGCACAAGCATACCATACATAAACTTGCAAAAGGCAAGGAGGGTGGGAGCAATCCTAATCTCCAGGGGAAGCACGTTCCAGAGGGCCGGGGCCACCACAGAGAAGCCTCTTCCCCTGGGTCCCACCAGACAACATTGTTTAGTCGACGGGACCCGGAGAAGGCCAACTCTGTGGGACCTAACCGGTGGCTGGTTTAACCGGTCTATTTATTATTACTGAACATCCAAAATATACTATTTAATTCTATGTATATATGCCATATGTGTACATATGTATTACACACAGGCACACAAAAATATACATTATCTACTATATAAACTGTATGTGTATGTACGCGCTCACACACAGGCACAGCTGTTCTAAAATTATACACTTTCAACCTCATTTATTGCAATAGGAAAAACATACCCAGAGCCCAGAAGGGAAAAAAAGAGGAAAAAAATCAAAATTTTTCTACCAGTTCTGTGTACCTGACCATACCCATAGGAGCCCATCACTGCCCCCTAGCATAGAGAGTGGCTGGACAGTGGTTTCCTCTGCTTAGAGACACTGTTTGTTCTTTTCATTCTCTTTGAAATATTTATCTTCTATTTTATAGGCTACACAGGGTTAAGGAGATCTCTCTTAGAAGGAAAATGGCATGAATTTCCCCACTGAAGGACAGGGCTTCCTCTAAGATAGCTTAAGTGTAGCTTGAATTTCAAAGTTATCTAGGAGATAAACTCCTCTCTTTGCAAACCCTGGGTTTAATCGGAAGGCAAGGGTAAAGCTTTTCAGAAGATGTGCTTTTATATATACACTAAATGGGATTATACAGGAAGAGGCCGACACAGACTTCAGAGGAGAATCAGAACTACAGAAAAAGCAATTGCTGCCAACCTGCCTTCCATTGAGGACATGCATACTGCAT